>NC_086447.1:288427236-288657236 GCF_028390025.1 Pseudophryne corroboree | reverse complement strand
TAATATTAGGTATGGGTCCGGGGTGCAGGACCCCATAATGTCGGCACAGGTCGGCCACCCCAGGTCAGCACACAGGTGAGAGTTAATAGGGTTAATAAGAAGCACAGAAGTGCTATGTGAGTGGTGTGATTAAAATAATACAAAAATATATACAAAGTGATAGGGAAACTCATAAGTGTTAATAAAGTGTTAGGGTGTGCCGACCTGAAGCAGCCCAGCGATACCGACACAGGGGCCACCACACCCCACACCCACCCCATAAATAATTCCAAATATGTCTGGGTTGAATTCCCAGTGTAAGGCCACATGGTAATGGCTCCTACAGCATCTGAGAGCCAGCTTACCTGGGGATACCCCTGACTTCCCCCTATGGCAGTCTAGAGTCAGCAATCCCTCCTAATGCTGACCCGTTCATGCCTCTCAATACAATGCAAAAAAATGGTGAACTGCTCAATCAGATAGTGATGTCACTCAGGTGCTAAAAGGGAGGGGTAATTCTGTGAAGGAAAAAACAATGGTTCCCTAATGCACACTGAGTGAATAATATTCCTACATAATAGTCAGATAATACGGAGATCTTGGTTGCGTATATCTGCAGATATAGGGTTAAGCCCCCAGGCCGATCGACAAGGCCTCTCCGTCACTGGGGGTCCCTAATATTAGGTATGGGTCCGGGGTGCAGGACCCCATAATGTCGGCACAGGTCGGCCACCCCAGGTCAGCACACAGGTGAGAGTTAATAGGGTTAATAAGAAGCACAGAAGTGCTATGTGAGTGGTGTGATTAAAATAATACAAAAATATATACAAAGTGATAGGGAAACTCATAAGTGTTAATAAAGTGTTAGGGTGTGCCGACCTGAAGCAGCCCAGCGATACCGACACAGGGGCCACCACACCCCACACCCACCCCATAAATAATTCCAAATATGTCTGGGTTGAATTCCCAGTGTAAGGCCACATGGTAATGGCTCCTACAGCATCTGAGAGCCAGCTTACCTGGGGATACCCCTGACTTCCCCCTATGGCAGTCTAGAGTCAGCAATCCCTCCTAATGCTGACCCGTTCATGCCTCTCAATACAATGCAAAAAAATGGTGAACTGCTCAATCAGATAGTGATGTCACTCAGGTGCTAAAAGGGAGGGGTAATTCTGTGAAGGAAAAAACAATGGTTCCCTAATGCACACTGAGTGAATAATATTCCTACATAATAGTCAGATAATACGGAGATCTTGGTTGCGTATATCTGCAGATATAGGGTTAAGCCCCCAGGCCGATCGACAAGGCCTCTCCGTCACTGGGGGTCCCTAATATTAGGTATGGGTCCGGGGTGCAGGACCCCATAATGTCGGCACAGGTCGGCCACCCCAGGTCAGCACACAGGTGAGAGTTAATAGGGTTAATAAGAAGCACAGAAGTGCTATGTGAGTGGTGTGATTAAAATAATACAAAAATATATACAAAGTGATAGGGAAACTCATAAGTGTTAATAAAGTGTTAGGGTGTGCCGACCTGAAGCAGCCCAGCGATACCGACACAGGGGCCACCACACCCCACACCCACCCCATAAATAATTCCAAATATGTCTGGGTTGAATTCCCAGTGTAAGGCCACATGGTAATGGCTCCTACAGCATCTGAGAGCCAGCTTACCTGGGGATACCCCTGACTTCCCCCTATGGCAGTCTAGAGTCAGCAATCCCTCCTAATGCTGACCCGTTCATGCCTCTCAATACAATGCAAAAAAATGGTGAACTGCTCAATCAGATAGTGATGTCACTCAGGTGCTAAAAGGGAGGGGTAATTCTGTGAAGGAAAAAACAATGGTTCCCTAATGCACACTGAGTGAATAATATTCCTACATAATAGTCAGATAATACGGAGATCTTGGTTGCGTATATCTGCAGATATAGGGTTAAGCCCCCAGGCCGATCGACAAGGCCTCTCCGTCACTGGGGGTCCCTAATATTAGGTATGGGTCCGGGGTGCAGGACCCCATAATGTCGGCACAGGTCGGCCACCCCAGGTCAGCACACAGGTGAGAGTTAATAGGGTTAATAAGAAGCACAGAAGTGCTATGTGAGTGGTGTGATTAAAATAATACAAAAATATATACAAAGTGATAGGGAAACTCATAAGTGTTAATAAAGTGTTAGGGTGTGCCGACCTGAAGCAGCCCAGCGATACCGACACAGGGGCCACCACACCCCACACCCACCCCATAAATAATTCCAAATATGTCTGGGTTGAATTCCCAGTGTAAGGCCACATGGTAATGGCTCCTACAGCATCTGAGAGCCAGCTTACCTGGGGATACCCCTGACTTCCCCCTATGGCAGTCTAGAGTCAGCAATCCCTCCTAATGCTGACCCGTTCATGCCTCTCAATACAATGCAAAAAAATGGTGAACTGCTCAATCAGATAGTGATGTCACTCAGGTGCTAAAAGGGAGGGGTAATTCTGTGAAGGAAAAAACAATGGTTCCCTAATGCACACTGAGTGAATAATATTCCTACATAATAGTCAGATAATACGGAGATCTTGGTTGCGTATATCTGCAGATATAGGGTTAAGCCCCCAGGCCGATCGACAAGGCCTCTCCGTCACTGGGGGTCCCTAATATTAGGTATGGGTCCGGGGTGCAGGACCCCATAATGTCGGCACAGGTCGGCCACCCCAGGTCAGCACACAGGTGAGAGTTAATAGGGTTAATAAGAAGCACAGAAGTGCTATGTGAGTGGTGTGATTAAAATAATACAAAAATATATACAAAGTGATAGGGAAACTCATAAGTGTTAATAAAGTGTTAGGGTGTGCCGACCTGAAGCAGCCCAGCGATACCGACACAGGGGCCACCACACCCCACACCCACCCCATAAATAATTCCAAATATGTCTGGGTTGAATTCCCAGTGTAAGGCCACATGGTAATGGCTCCTACAGCATCTGAGAGCCAGCTTACCTGGGGATACCCCTGACTTCCCCCTATGGCAGTCTAGAGTCAGCAATCCCTCCTAATGCTGACCCGTTCATGCCTCTCAATACAATGCAAAAAAATGGTGAACTGCTCAATCAGATAGTGATGTCACTCAGGTGCTAAAAGGGAGGGGTAATTCTGTGAAGGAAAAAACAATGGTTCCCTAATGCACACTGAGTGAATAATATTCCTACATAATAGTCAGATAATACGGAGATCTTGGTTGCGTATATCTGCAGATATAGGGTTAAGCCCCCAGGCCGATCGACAAGGCCTCTCCGTCACTGGGGGTCCCTAATATTAGGTATGGGTCCGGGGTGCAGGACCCCATAATGTCGGCACAGGTCGGCCACCCCAGGTCAGCACACAGGTGAGAGTTAATAGGGTTAATAAGAAGCACAGAAGTGCTATGTGAGTGGTGTGATTAAAATAATACAAAAATATATACAAAGTGATAGGGAAACTCATAAGTGTTAATAAAGTGTTAGGGTGTGCCGACCTGAAGCAGCCCAGCGATACCGACACAGGGGCCACCACACCCCACACCCACCCCATAAATAATTCCAAATATGTCTGGGTTGAATTCCCAGTGTAAGGCCACATGGTAATGGCTCCTACAGCATCTGAGAGCCAGCTTACCTGGGGATACCCCTGACTTCCCCCTATGGCAGTCTAGAGTCAGCAATCCCTCCTAATGCTGACCCGTTCATGCCTCTCAATACAATGCAAAAAAATGGTGAACTGCTCAATCAGATAGTGATGTCACTCAGGTGCTAAAAGGGAGGGGTAATTCTGTGAAGGAAAAAACAATGGTTCCCTAATGCACACTGAGTGAATAATATTCCTACATAATAGTCAGATAATACGGAGATCTTGGTTGCGTATATCTGCAGATATAGGGTTAAGCCCCCAGGCCGATCGACAAGGCCTCTCCGTCACTGGGGGTCCCTAATATTAGGTATGGGTCCGGGGTGCAGGACCCCATAATGTCGGCACAGGTCGGCCACCCCAGGTCAGCACACAGGTGAGAGTTAATAGGGTTAATAAGAAGCACAGAAGTGCTATGTGAGTGGTGTGATTAAAATAATACAAAAATATATACAAAGTGATAGGGAAACTCATAAGTGTTAATAAAGTGTTAGGGTGTGCCGACCTGAAGCAGCCCAGCGATACCGACACAGGGGCCACCACACCCCACACCCACCCCATAAATAATTCCAAATATGTCTGGGTTGAATTCCCAGTGTAAGGCCACATGGTAATGGCTCCTACAGCATCTGAGAGCCAGCTTACCTGGGGATACCCCTGACTTCCCCCTATGGCAGTCTAGAGTCAGCAATCCCTCCTAATGCTGACCCGTTCATGCCTCTCAATACAATGCAAAAAAATGGTGAACTGCTCAATCAGATAGTGATGTCACTCAGGTGCTAAAAGGGAGGGGTAATTCTGTGAAGGAAAAAACAATGGTTCCCTAATGCACACTGAGTGAATAATATTCCTACATAATAGTCAGATAATACGGAGATCTTGGTTGCGTATATCTGCAGATATAGGGTTAAGCCCCCAGGCCGATCGACAAGGCCTCTCCGTCACTGGGGGTCCCTAATATTAGGTATGGGTCCGGGGTGCAGGACCCCATAATGTCGGCACAGGTCGGCCACCCCAGGTCAGCACACAGGTGAGAGTTAATAGGGTTAATAAGAAGCACAGAAGTGCTATGTGAGTGGTGTGATTAAAATAATACAAAAATATATACAAAGTGATAGGGAAACTCATAAGTGTTAATAAAGTGTTAGGGTGTGCCGACCTGAAGCAGCCCAGCGATACCGACACAGGGGCCACCACACCCCACACCCACCCCATAAATAATTCCAAATATGTCTGGGTTGAATTCCCAGTGTAAGGCCACATGGTAATGGCTCCTACAGCATCTGAGAGCCAGCTTACCTGGGGATACCCCTGACTTCCCCCTATGGCAGTCTAGAGTCAGCAATCCCTCCTAATGCTGACCCGTTCATGCCTCTCAATACAATGCAAAAAAATGGTGAACTGCTCAATCAGATAGTGATGTCACTCAGGTGCTAAAAGGGAGGGGTAATTCTGTGAAGGAAAAAACAATGGTTCCCTAATGCACACTGAGTGAATAATATTCCTACATAATAGTCAGATAATACGGAGATCTTGGTTGCGTATATCTGCAGATATAGGGTTAAGCCCCCAGGCCGATCGACAAGGCCTCTCCGTCACTGGGGGTCCCTAATATTAGGTATGGGTCCGGGGTGCAGGACCCCATAATGTCGGCACAGGTCGGCCACCCCAGGTCAGCACACAGGTGAGAGTTAATAGGGTTAATAAGAAGCACAGAAGTGCTATGTGAGTGGTGTGATTAAAATAATACAAAAATATATACAAAGTGATAGGGAAACTCATAAGTGTTAATAAAGTGTTAGGGTGTGCCGACCTGAAGCAGCCCAGCGATACCGACACAGGGGCCACCACACCCCACACCCACCCCATAAATAATTCCAAATATGTCTGGGTTGAATTCCCAGTGTAAGGCCACATGGTAATGGCTCCTACAGCATCTGAGAGCCAGCTTACCTGGGGATACCCCTGACTTCCCCCTATGGCAGTCTAGAGTCAGCAATCCCTCCTAATGCTGACCCGTTCATGCCTCTCAATACAATGCAAAAAAATGGTGAACTGCTCAATCAGATAGTGATGTCACTCAGGTGCTAAAAGGGAGGGGTAATTCTGTGAAGGAAAAAACAATGGTTCCCTAATGCACACTAACACTTTATTAACACTTATGAGTTTCCCTATCTCTTTGTATATATTTTTGTATTATTTTAATCACACCACTCACATAGCACTTCTGTGCTTCTTATTAACCCTATTAACTCTCACCTGTGTGCTGACCTGGGGTGGCCGACCTGTGCCGACATTATGGGGTCCTGCACCCCGGACCCATACCTAATATTAGGGACCCCCAGTGACGGAGAGGCCTTGTCGATCGGCCTGGGGGCTTAACCCTATATCTGCAGATATACGCAACCAAGATCTCCGTATTATCTGACTATTATGTAGGAATATTATTCACTCAGTGTGCATTAGGGAACCATTGTTTTTTCCTTCACAGAATTACCCCTCCCTTTTAGCACCTGAGTGACATCACTATCTGATTGAGCAGTTCACCATTTTTTTGCATTGTATTGAGAGGCATGAACGGGTCAGCATTAGGAGGGATTGCTGACTCTAGACTGCCATAGGGGGAAGTCAGGGGTATCCCCAGGTAAGCTGGCTCTCAGATGCTGTAGGAGCCATTACCATGTGGCCTTACACTGGGAATTCAACCCAGACATATTTGGAATTATTTATGGGGTGGGTGTGGGGTGTGGTGGCCCCTGTGTCGGTATCGCTGGGCTGCTTCAGGTCGGCACACCCTAACACTTTATTAACACTTATGAGTTTCCCTATCACTTTGTATATATTTTTGTATTATTTTAATCACACCACTCACATAGCACTTCTGTGCTTCTTATTAACCCTATTAACTCTCACCTGTGTGCTGACCTGGGGTGGCCGACCTGTGCCGACATTATGGGGTCCTGCACCCCGGACCCATACCTAATATTAGGGACCCCCAGTGACGGAGAGGCCTTGTCGATCGGCCTGGGGGCTTAACCCTATATCTGCAGATATACGCAACCAAGATCTCCGTATTATCTGACTATTATGTAGGAATATTATTCACTCAGTGTGCATTAGGGAACCATTGTTTTTTCCTTCACAGAATTACCCCTCCCTTTTAGCACCTGAGTGACATCACTATCTGATTGAGCAGTTCACCATTTTTTTGCATTGTATTGAGAGGCATGAACGGGTCAGCATTAGGAGGGATTGCTGACTCTAGACTGCCATAGGGGGAAGTCAGGGGTATCCCCAGGTAAGCTGGCTCTCAGATGCTGTAGGAGCCATTACCATGTGGCCTTACACTGGGAATTCAACCCAGACATATTTGGAATTATTTATGGGGTGGGTGTGGGGTGTGGTGGCCCCTGTGTCGGTATCGCTGGGCTGCTTCAGGTCGGCACACCCTAACACTTTATTAACACTTATGAGTTTCCCTATCACTTTGTATATATTTTTGTATTATTTTAATCACACCACTCACATAGCACTTCTGTGCTTCTTATTAACCCTATTAACTCTCACCTGTGTGCTGACCTGGGGTGGCCGACCTGTGCCGACATTATGGGGTCCTGCACCCCGGACCCATACCTAATATTAGGGACCCCCAGTGACGGAGAGGCCTTGTCGATCGGCCTGGGGGCTTAACCCTATATCTGCAGATATACGCAACCAAGATCTCCGTATTATCTGACTATTATGTAGGAATATTATTCACTCAGTGTGCATTAGGGAACCATTGTTTTTTCCTTCACAGAATTACCCCTCCCTTTTAGCACCTGAGTGACATCACTATCTGATTGAGCAGTTCACCATTTTTTTGCATTGTATTGAGAGGCATGAACGGGTCAGCATTAGGAGGGATTGCTGACTCTAGACTGCCATAGGGGGAAGTCAGGGGTATCCCCAGGTAAGCTGGCTCTCAGATGCTGTAGGAGCCATTACCATGTGGCCTTACACTGGGAATTCAACCCAGACATATTTGGAATTATTTATGGGGTGGGTGTGGGGTGTGGTGGCCCCTGTGTCGGTATCGCTGGGCTGCTTCAGGTCGGCACACCCTAACACTTTATTAACACTTATGAGTTTCCCTATCACTTTGTATATATTTTTGTATTATTTTAATCACACCACTCACATAGCACTTCTGTGCTTCTTATTAACCCTATTAACTCTCACCTGTGTGCTGACCTGGGGTGGCCGACCTGTGCCGACATTATGGGGTCCTGCACCCCGGACCCATACCTAATATTAGGGACCCCCAGTGACGGAGAGGCCTTGTCGATCGGCCTGGGGGCTTAACCCTATATCTGCAGATATACGCAACCAAGATCTCCGTATTATCTGACTATTATGTAGGAATATTATTCACTCAGTGTGCATTAGGGAACCATTGTTTTTTCCTTCGACTTCTTCCTTATACCATATACATGGTTTGATATATTTTTTACACCAGTGGTCGCCGATACCCTTATACCATTTTTTCCCATAAACAATCACAACAGTAGCTCACCACTACTGTGTACTTAATAGTGATGAGCACCGGAAATTTTTCGGGTTTTGTGTTTTGGTTTTGGGTTCGGTTCCGCGGCCGTGTTTTGGGTTCGAACGCTTTTTGGCAAAACCTCACCGAATTTTTTTTGTCGGATTCGGGTGTGTTTTGGATTCGGGTGTTTTTTTCAAAAAACCCTAAAAAACAGCTTAAATCATAGAATTTGGGGGTCATTTTGATCCCAAAGTATGATTAACCTCAATAACCATAATTTCCACTCATTTTCAGTCTATTCTGAACACCTCACACCTCACAATATTATTTTTAGTCCTAAAATTTGCACCGAGGTCGCTGGATGGCTAAGCTAAGCGACCCAAGTGGCCGACACAAACACCGGGCCCATCTAGGAATGGCACTGCAGTGTCACGCAGGATGGCCCTTCCAAAAAACACTCCCCAAACAGCACATGACGCAAAGAAAAAAAGAGGCGCAATGAGGTAGCTGTGTGAGTAAGCTAAGCGACCCTAGTGGCCGACACAAACACCTGGCCCATCTAGGAGTGGCACTGCAGTGTCACGCAGGATGGCCCTTCCAAAAAACACTCCCCAAACAGCACATGACGCAAAGAAAAAAAGAGGCGCAATGAGGTAGCTGTGTGAGTAAGCTAAGCGACCCTAGTGGCCGACACAAACACCTGACCCATCTAGGAGTGGCACTGCAGTGTCACGCAGGATGGCCCTTCCTAAAAACACTCCCCAAACAGCACATGACGCAAAGAATAAAAGAGGCGCAATGAGGTAGCTGTGTGAGTAAGCTAAGCGACCCTAGTGGCCGACACAAACACCTGGCCCATCTAGGAGTGGCACTGCAGTGTCACGCAGGATGGCCCTTCCAAAAAACACTCCCCAAACAGCACATGACGCAAAGAAAAAAAGAGGCGCAATGAGGTAGCTGTGTGAGTAAGCTAAGCGACCCTAGTGGCCGACACAAACACCTGGCCCATCTAGTGGTGGCACTGCAGTGTCACGCAGGATGGCCCTTCCAAAAAACACCCCCCAAACAGCACATGACGCAAAGAAAAATGAAAGAAAAAAGAGGTGCAAGATGGAATTGTCCTTGGGCCCTCCCTTATGTTGTATAAACAGGACATGCACACTTTAACCAACCCATCATTTCAGTGACAGGGTCTGCCACACGACTGTGACTGAAATGACGGGTTGGTTTGGACCCCCACCAAAAAAGAAGCAATTAATCTCTCCTTGCACAAACTGGCTCTACAGAGGCAAGATGTCCACCTCATCATCATCCTCCGATATATCACCGTGTACATCCCCCTCCTCACAGATTATCAATTCGTCCCCACTGGAATCCACCATCTCAGCTCCCTGTGCACTTTGTGGAGGCAATTGCTGCTGGTGAATGTCTCCACGGAGGAATTGATTATAATTCATTTTAATGAACATCATCTTCTCCACATTTTCTGGATGTAACCTCGTACGCCGATTGCTGACAAGGTGAGCGGCGGCACTAAACACTCTTTCGGAGTACACACTTGTGGGAGGGCAACTTAGGTAGAATAAAGCCAGTTTGTGCAAGGGCCTCCAAATTGCCTCTTTTTCCTGCCAGTATAAGTACGGACTGTCTGACGTGCCTACTTGGATGCGGTCACTCATATAATCCTCCACCATTCTTTCAATGGGGAGAGAATCATATGCAGTGACAGTAGACGACATATCCGTAATCGTTGTCAGGTCCTTCAGTCCGGACCAGATGTCAGCATCAGCAGTCGCTCCAGACTGCCCTGCATCACCGCCAGCGGGTGGGCTCGGAATTCTGAGCCTTTTCCTCGCACCCCCAGTTGCGGGAGAATGTGAAGGAGGAGATGTTGACAGGTCGCGTTCCGCTTGACTTGACAATTTTCTCACCAGCAGTTCTTTGAACCCCTGCTGACTTGTGTCTGCCGGAAAGAGAGATCCAAGGTAGGTTTTAAATCTAGGATCGAGCACGGTGGCCAAAATGTAGTGCTCTGATTTCAACAGATTGACCACCCGTGAATCCTTGTTAAGCGAATTAAGGGCTCCATCCACAAGTCCCACATGCCTAGCGGAATCGCTCTGTGTTAGCTCCTCCTTCAATGTCTCCAGCTTCTTCTGCAAAAGCCTGATGAGGGGAATGACCTGACTCAGGCTGGCAGTGTCTGAACTGACTTCACGTGTGGCAAGTTCAAAAGGTTGCAGAACCTTGCACAACGTTGAAATCATTCTCCACTGCGCTTGAGACAGGTGCATTCCACCTCCTATATCGTGCTCAGTTGTATAGGCTTGAATGGCCTTTTGCTGCTCCTCCAACCTCTGAAGCATATAGAGGGTTGAATTCCACCTCGTTACCACTTCTTGCTTCAGATGATGGCAGGGCAGGTTCAGGCGTTTTTGGTGGTGCTCCAGTCTTCTGTACGTGGTGCCTGTACGCCGAAAGTGTCCCGCAATTCTTCTGGCCACCGACAGCATCTCTTGCACGCCCCTCTCGTTTTTTAAATAATTCTGCACCACCAAATTCAAGGTATGTGCAAAACATGGGACGTGCTGGAATTTGCCCAGATTTAATGCACACACAATATTGCTGGCGTTGTCCGATGCCACAAATCCACAGGAGAGTCCAATTGGGGTAAGCCATTCTGCGATGATCTTCCTCAGTTGCCGTAAGAGGTTTTTAGCTGTGTGCGTATTCTGGAAAGCGGTGATACAAAGCGTAGCCTGCCTAGGAAAGAGTTGGCGTTTGCGAGATGCTGCTACTGGTGCCGCCGCTGCTGTTCTTGCGGCGGGAGTCCAAACATCTACCCAGTGGGCTGTCACAGTCATATAGTCCTGAGCCTGCCCTGCTCCACTTGTCCACATGTCCGTGGTTAAGTGGACATTGGGTACAACTGCATTTTTTAGGACACTGGTGAGTCTTTTTCTGAGGTCTGTGTACATTTTCGGTATCGCCTGCCTAGAGAAATGGAACCTAGATGGTATTTGGTACCGGGGACACAGTACCTCCAACAAGTCTCTAGTTGGCTCTGCAGTAATGATGGATACCGGAACCACGTTTCTCACCGCCCAGGATGCCAAGGCCTCAGTTATCCGCTTTGCAGCAGGATGACTGCTGTGATATTTCATCTTCCTCGCAAAGGACTGTTGGACAGTCAATTGCTTGGTGGAAGTAGTAAAAGTGGTCTTACGAGTAAGACTTCCCCTCTGGGATGACCATCGACTCCCAGCAGCAACAACAGCAGCACCAGCAGCAGTAGACGTTACACGCAA
Organism: Pseudophryne corroboree; assembly: GCF_028390025.1. Classification (NCBI taxonomy): domain Eukaryota; kingdom Metazoa; phylum Chordata; class Amphibia; order Anura; family Myobatrachidae; genus Pseudophryne; species Pseudophryne corroboree. Next base: position 288,645,777 of record NC_086447.1, on the reverse strand, counting down.
GGATGTATCGGAGGAATCCCAGGCAGGAGAGGACTCGTCAGAATTGCCAGTGGCAGTGACATGGCCTGCAGGACTATTGGCATTCCTGGGGAAGGAGGAAATTGACACTGAGGGAGTTGGTGGGGTGGTTTGCGTGAGCTTGGTTACAAGAGGAAGGGATTTACTGGTCAGTGGACTGCTTCCGCTGTCGCCCAAAGTTTTTGAACTTGTCACTGACTTATGATGAATGCGCTGCAGGTGGCGTATAAGGGAGGATGTTCCGAGGTGGTTAACGTCCTTACCCCTACTTATTACAGCTTGACAAAGGCAACACACGGCTTGACAAATGTTGTCCGCATTTCTGTTGAAATACTTCCACACCGAAGAGCTGATTTTTTTGGTATTTTCACCAGGCATGTCAATGGCCCTATTCCTCCCACGGACAACAGGTGTCTCCCCTGGTGCCTGACTTAAACAAACCACCTCACCATCAGAATCCTCCTGGTCAATTTCCTCCCCAGCGCCAGCAACACCCATATCCTCCTCATCCTGGTGTACTTCAACACTGACATCTTCAATCTGACTATCAGGAACTGGACTGCGGGTGCTCCTTCCAGCACTTGCAGGGGGCGTGCAAATGGTGGAAGGCGCATGCTCTTCACGTCCAGTGTTGGGAAGGTCAGGCATCGCAAACGACACAATTGGACTCTCCTTGTGGATTTGTGATTTCGAAGAACGCACAGTTCTTTGCTGTGCTTTTGCCATCTTGAGTCTTTTCATTTTTCTAGCGAGAGGCTGAGTGCTTCCATCCTCATGTGAAGCTGAACCACTAGCCATGAGCATAGGCCAGGGCCTCAGCCGTTCCTTGCCACTCCGTGTGGTAAATGGCATATTGGCAAGTTTACGCTTCTCCTCCGACAATTTTATTTTAGATTTTTGAGTCCTTTTTTTACTGATATTTGGTGTTTTGGATTTTACATGCTCTGTACTATGACATTGGGCATCGGCCTTGGCAGACGACGTTGCTGGCATTTCATCGTCTCGGCCATGACTAGTGGCAGCAGCTTCAGCACGAGGTGGAAGTCGATCTTGATCTTTCCCTATTTTTGGAACCTCAACATTTTTGTTCTCCATATTTTAATAGGCACAACTAAAAGGCACCTCAGGTAAACAATGAAGATGGATGGATACTAGTATACTAATGGATGGACGAGCGACTGCCGACACAGAGGTAGCTACAGCCGTGGACTACCGTACTGCGTCTGCTGCTAATATAGACTGGATGATATTGATATAAAAAATATATATATATATCACTACTGCAGCCGGACAGGTATATATTATATAATGACGGACCTGCTGGACACTGTCAGCTCAGCACTGCAGACTCCTAAAGTAAGCTACTAGTATCAAGAAGATAGAAAAAAAAAAAAACACCACAGGTAGGTGGTATACAATTATGGATGGACGAGCGACTGCCGACACAGAGGTAGCTACAGCCGTGGACTACCGTACTGCGTCTGCTGCTAATATAGACTGGATGATAATGATATAAAAAATATATATATATATCACTACTGCAGCCGGACAGGTATATATTATATAATGACGGACCTGCTGGACACTGTCAGCTCAGCACTGCAGACTCCTAAAGTAAGCTACTAGTATCAAGAAGATAGAAAAAAAAAACACCACGGGTAGGTGGTATACAATTATGGATGGACGAGCGACTGCCGACACAGAGGTAGCTATAGCCGTGGACTACCGTACTGCGTCTGCTGCTAATATAGACTGGATGATAATGAGATATAAAATATATATATATCACTACTGCAGCCGGACAGGTATATATTATATAATGACGGACCTGCTGGACACTGTCAGTTCAGCACTGCAGACTCCTAAAGTAAGCTACTAGTAGTATCAAGAAGATAGAAAAAAAAAACACCACAGGTAGGTGGTATACAATTATGGATGGACGAGCGACTGCCGACACAGAGGTAGCTACAGCCGTGGACTACCGTACTGCGTCTGCTGCTAATATAGACTGGATTATAATGATATAAAAAATATATATATATCACTACTGCAGCCGGACAGGTATATATTATATAATGACGGACCTGCTGGACACTGTCAGCTCAGCACTGCAGACTCCTAAAGTAAGCTACTAGTATCAAGAAGATAGAAAAAAAACAAAACACCACGGGTAGGTGGTATACAATTATGGATGGACGAGCGACTGTCGACACAGAGGTAGCTACAGCCGTGGACTACCGTACTGCGTCTGCTGCTAATATAGACTGGATGATAATGATATAAAAAAAATATATATATATCACTACTGCAGCCGGACAGGTATATATTATATAATGACGGACCTGCTGGACACTGTCAGCTCAGCACTGCAGACTCCTAAAGTAAGCTACTATTATCAAGAAGATAGAAAAAAAAAAAACACCACGGGTAGGTGGTATACAATTATGGATGGACGAGCGACTGCCGACACAGAGGTAGCTACAGCCGTGGACTACCGTACTGCGTCTGCTGCTAATATAGACTGGATGATAATGATATAAAAAATATATATATATCACTACTGCAGCCGGACAGGTATATATTATATAATGACGGACCTGCTGGACACTGTCAGCTCAGCACTGCAGACTCCTAAAGTAAGCTACTAGTAGTATCAAGAAGATAGAAAAAAAAAACACCACAGGTAGGTGGTATACAATTATGGATGGACGAGCGACTGCCGACACAGAGGTAGCTACAGCCGTGGACTACCGTACTGCGTCTGCTGCTAATATAGACTGGATTATAATGATATAAAAAATATATATATATCACTACTGCAGCCGGACAGGTATATATTATATAATGACGGACCTGCTGGACACTGTCAGCTCAGCACTGCAGACTCCTAAAGTAAGCTACTAGTATCAAGAAGATAGAAAAAAAACAAAACACCACGGGTAGGTGGTATACAATTATGGATGGACGAGCGACTGTCGACACAGAGGTAGCTACAGCCGTGGACTACCGTACTGCGTCTGCTGCTAATATAGACTGGATGATAATGATATAAAAAAAAATATATATATCACTACTGCAGCCGGACAGGTATATATTATATAATGACGGACCTGCTGGACACTGTCAGCTCAGCACTGCAGACTCCTAAAGTAAGCTACTATTATCAAGAAGATAGAAAAAAAAAAAAACACCACGGGTAGGTGGTATACAATTATGGATGGACGAGCGACTGCCGACACAGAGGTAGCTACAGCCGTGGACTACCGTACTGCGTCTGCTGCTAATATAGACTGGATGATAATGATATAAAAAATATATATATATCACTACTGCAGCCGGACAGGTATATATTATATAATGACGGACCTGCTGGACACTGTCAGCTCAGCACTGCAGACTCCTAAAGTAAGCTACTAGTATCAAGAAGATAGAAGAAAAAAAAACACCACGGGTAGGTGGTATACAATTATGGATGGACGAGCGACTGCCGACACAGAGGTAGCTATAGCCGTGGACTACCGTACTGCGTCTGCTGCTAATATAGACTGGATGATAATGAGATATAAAATATATATATATCACTACTGCAGCCGGACAGGTATATATTATATAATGACGGACCTGCTGGACACTGTCAGCTCAGCACTGCAGACTCCTAAAGTAAGCTACTAGTAGTATCAAGAAGATAGAAAAAAAACAAAACACCACAGGTAGGTGGTATACAATTATGGATGGACGAGCGACTGCCGACACAGAGGTAGCTACAGCCGTGGACTACCGTACTGCGTCTGCTGCTAATATAGACTGGATGATAATGAGATATAAAATATATGTATATCACTACTGCAGCCGGACAGGTATATATTATATAATGACGGACCTGCTGGACACTGTCAGCTCAGCACTGCAGACTCCTAAAGTAAGCTACTAGTAGTATCAAGAAGATAGAAAAAAAAAACACCACAGGTAGGTGGTATACAATTATGGATGGACGAGCGACTGCCGACACAGAGGTAGCTACAGCCGTGGACTACCGTACTGCGTCTGCTGCTAATATAGACTGGATGATAATGATATAAAAAATATATATATATCACTACTGCAGCCGGACAGGTATATATTATATAATGACGGACCTGCTGGACACTGTCAGCTCAGCACTGCAGACTCCTAAAGTAAGCTAAAAGTATCAAGAAGATAGAAAAAAAAAAAAAAACACCACGGGTAGGTGGTATACAATTATGGATGGACGAGCGACTGCCGACACAGAGGTAGCTACAGCCGTGGACTACCGTACTGCGTCTGCTGCTAATATAGACTGGATGATAATGATATAAAAAATATATATATATATCACTACTGCAGCCGGACAGGTATATATTATATAATGACGGACCTGCTGGACACTGTCAGCTCAGCACTGCAGACTCCTAAAGTAAGCTACTATTATCAAGAAGATAGAAAAAAAAAAACACCACGGGTAGGTGGTATACAATTATGGATGGACGAGCGACTGCCGACACAGAGGTAGCTACAGCCGTGGACTACCGTACTGCGTCTGCTGCTAATATAGACTGGATGATAATGATATAAAAAATATATATATATCACTACTGCAGCCGGACAGGTATATATTATATAATGACGGACCTGCTGGACACTGTCAGCTCAGCACTGCAGACTCCTAAAGTAGCTACTAGTATCAAGAAGATAGAAAAAAAAAACACCACGGGTAGGTGGTATACAATTATGGATGGACGAGCGACTGCCGACACAGAGGTAGCTACAGCCGTGGACTACCGTACTGCGTCTGCTGCAGTGCTAATATAGACTGGATGATAATGATATAAAAAATATATATATATCACTACTGCAGCCGGACAGGTATATATTATATAATGACGGACCTGCTGGACACTGTCAGCAGAATGCGTTTATAGAATAAAAACACCACACGACGAGTGTTTAACTTTTTCAGGCAGACAATCACAATATACTGGTGGTCAGTGGTCACTGGTCAGTCACACTGGCAGTGGCACTCTGGCAGCAAAAGTGTGCACTGTTAAAATATGTACTCCTGCTATAACTGCTCCCCAGTCTCCCCCACAATTAAGCTGTGTGAGCAGTGAGCACTCAGCACAGTCAGATATACAGTATTACATAGATGATGCAGCACACTGAGGGCACACTGAGGCTGAGCACAGATATGGTATGTGACTGTGTCACACTGTGTATCGTTTTTTTTCAGGCAGAGAACGGATTAATTAAACTGGTGGTCACTGGTCACACTATCAGCAAGTAGTACTCCTAATATGCTCCCCAAAATTAGTAAATCAAGTGTCTCTACTACTCTCTAGTCTACTCTAAACGGAGAGGACACCAGCCACGTCCCCTCCCTATCAATCTCAATGCACGTGTGAAAATGGCGGCGATGCGCGGCTCCTTATATAGAATCCGAGTCTCGCGATAGAATCCGAGCCTCGCGAGAATCCGACAGCGGGATGATGACGTTCGGGCGTGCTCTGGTTAACAGAGCAAGGCGGGAAGATCCGAGTCTGCCTCGGACCCGTGTAAAAAGCGTGAAGTTCGGGGGGGTTCGGTTTCCGAGAAACCGAACCCGCTCATCACTAGTACTTAAGGGACGGCAGACGCCCAAAATTATTGGGAGTGTTTTTGAGTTGGGTGTATTTGTAACACTTGTGGCGCTTGCACATTCTCTAATTTATATATATATATATGTATATATACACACGGCACCTGGCACACACGTACACACACGGCACCTCACACGTACACGCAATGCATTTCACACATGCCTCCAGCCTCAGTCACAGGCAGCTGCCACCTACCCCCTCCCTGCATCATCCGCAAAGGCAGCAAAGTATTTTGACCAAAGTTACAAGTATAACAATTTTGTTTGGTAAATAAAATTATTTTTGCATTTTGCACAGAACAGTGATGTTATGCGAACATTTTCATTAAACATTTAAAAAATCAAATGTTTATTCTTACAGTGAAATTTTTACATTTCTGAATAAAAAAAATAAATTGAAAAAAAAAAAAAAGCTATGAAAATCCATAGACAAAAAATCTTACGGTTTCACATGTCCCATTAAGGCTTTTTAGACATGATCGAAATTTCAGAAACCTGTTGTAACTCTTCCACTCAAACTACAAAAAGCAATGAAATTCCGATCATTAAGGCTGACGCCTTAATGGACGTGTTCCTTGCGCAATACAGATATGGTATGCCATCACAGCCTGTGGGTAAGTGCAGATTCAGCACTCTCACAGAGTGAGATTGCTGTCACTCACACAATTGTGGAGCTGCTAATTCACAGATTTGTGTGCTCATTGGAATACACACATGCAGTCTATGCAACTGAAGGTCTGAGCGGAAGACAAAGCTGCTCGGATGAGGTAAGAGTGTTGTCGATTGGAGGGAGGAGACAAAGCGGTGTGGATTGGGGAACAGAAGTGTGTGGATAGAGGGAACACTAAGCAGCACTGATGGGGGGGACAAAGAAACACAGCGGCAGTGATCTGAATTAGTTTGTGGGGTGCGCACGCGCAATGGTCGCACTGCGCGTGCGTACCCCGGGAGCCCAGTGAGATGCTATCAGCATCTCTCTGGATGCAATCACCCTGCCTGATTGACAGGCAGAGGCGGTTGCGGGGAAGGAGGGGGGCGTGCCAACGGCGTTAGAATGCCGTTGGCGGGGCATGGTCTGCACAATGGAGGAGTTTCTGGACCATTGGGGGGGGGGGGGGGCTGCAGCGGTTATCCCCCTGCCAAGAGCACAGGAGCTACTTGTCAGGTACAAAAGCATTGCCGCCGTGCAATGCTTTTATACCTGTGGGGGCCTGACATGTGGGGTGGACTAGCCCTGTGCGTCCCCCCCACATGTCAGAGTAAATGATCGTAGATGTGCTAAATTTAGCACATCTATGATCATCTCTGAATTACCCCCACAGATGGGGGGAGGTAAGACAGAGTGCAACAGATGGGAGAAAGACAGTGGCACAGATGGTGGGGAGACAGAGCTGTGTGGATGGGTGGACAGTGCCATGTGGCTGAGGGGGAAAGAGCAGCACAGATGTGGGAGGAGTAAGAGCAGTACAGATGGAAAGAAATGGCGCGGATGAGGAAGGCAGAGCAGCATGGATGAGGGGAATACAGTCCCAACATCGGAGGGGATAAGTATTTTTACCTTCCCTTGGGGAGTGGCAGCTAGGCCTAATCCTTGGGTGGGTTGGATAGGGCAAACCCCCCCCCCCCCAATAGTGACCCACGAAACTTACCTTCAGGATGTCAGCTACATGAATAGGGTAAGAGTGGTGTGGATAGGGGGGAGATTAAGCAGCTAGTATGGGAAGGGAGACAGAGTGGTGCGGATGGGGGCAATGATGCTGATGGGTTGAAAACACTGGCATGGATGGGTAGAAGACTGGTGCAGATGGGAGAGAAGACAGTGTGCCATGTACTGGAGGAGGCAGAGTGACGTTGAAGAGGGAAACACTGAGCAGCACAGAGAGAAGGAAACGGTGGTACAGACAAGGCACAGGTGGGGAAAGACAGATAGTACAGATAATAGAATTTTAATACCTACCGGTAAATCCTTTTCTCCTAGTCCGTAGAGGATGCTGGGGACTCCAAAAGGACCATGGGGTATAGACGGTATCCGCAGGAGACATGGTCACACTATAAGACTTTGAATGGGTGTGAACTGGCTCCTCCCTCTATGCCCCTCCTCCAGACCTCAGTTATACGAACTGTGCCCAGGAAGACGGACATTTCGAGGAAAAGGATTTTTGTTACACTAAGGGTGAGATACATACCAGCTCACACCACAACACACCGTACAACTGGATTACCAGGAAAACCAGAGAACAGTATGAACGAAAAACAGCAACAAGCTGAACATAACCGATACACAACCTTCGTGTAACCGAAAACAACAACTAACAATACAACTGCAAGTAACAGTCCGCACTGGGATGGCCGCCCAGCATCCTCTACGGACTAGGAGAAAAGGATTTACCGGTAGGTATTAAAATCCTATTTTCTCTTACGTCCTAGAGGATGCTGGGGACTCCAAAAGGACCATGGGGTCTATACCAAAGCTCCAGACCGGGCGGGAGAGTGCGGACGACTCTGCAGCACCGACTGAGCAAACATGAGGTCATCATTAGCCAGGGTATCAAACTTGTAGAACTTAGCAAAAGTGTTTGAACCCGACCACGTAACTGCTCGGCAAAGTTGAAGTGCCGAGACCAATCGGGCAGCCGCCCAAGATGAGCCCACCTTCCTGGTAGAATGGGCCTTCACTGACTTCGGCAACGGCAATCCAGCCGTAGAATGAGCCTGCTGGATTGTATTACAAATCCAGCGTGCAATAGTCTGCTTGGAAGCAGGATTTCCAATCTTGTTGGAAGCATACAGGACAAACAGAGCCTCCGTTTTCCTAACAAGAGCCGTTCTGGCGACATAAATTTTCAAAGCCCTCATGACATCGAGAGATTTTGGCACCGCCACGGCATCCGTAGCCACAGGCACCACAATAGGTTGATTTATGTGAAACGAAGAAACCACCTTCGGCAGAAAGTGTTGACGAGTCCTCAATTCCGCTCTATCCACATGGAAAATCAAATATGGGCTCTTGTGAGACAAAGCCGCCAATTCTGACACCCATCCGGCGGACGCCAAGGCTAAAAGCATATACACTTTCCAAGTGAGAAATTTCAACTCAACCTTTCGCAAAGGTTCAAACCAGTGAGACATAAGAAATTGTAACACCACGTCAAGATCCCACGGTGCCACGGGTGGCACAAATGGAGGATGGATATGCAGCACTCCCTTCACGAAAGTTTGAACTTCAGGAAGGACTGCCAATTCTTTTTGAAAGAAAATAGATAAAGCCGAAATCTGCACTTTGATGGAACCCAATTTCAGGCCTACATCCACGCCTGCCTGCAAAAAATGGAGGAAACGACCCAGCTGAAACTCCTCCGCAGGAGCTTTCTTGGCTTCACACCACGACACATATTTTCTCCAAATACAGTGATAATGCTTCGCCGTGACCTCCTTTCTAGCCTTAAGGAGAGTGACTTCCCCAGGAAAACCCTTCCAAGCTAGGATTTGGCGTTCAAACTCCACGCCGTCAAACGCAGCCGCGGTAAGTCTTGAAATACGCATGGCCCCTGCAGTAACAGGTCCTCTCTGAGAGGAAGTGGCCAAGGATCTTCTATGAGCAATTCCTGAAGATCCGGATACCAGGCCCTTCGTGGCCAATCTGGAACGACGATTACTGCCGGAACCCTTGTTCGTCTTATGATCCTCAACACTTTTGGAATGAGAGGAAGCGGAGGGAACACATATACCGACTGAAACACCCACGGAGTTACCAGGGCGTCCACTGCACTGGCTTGGGGGTCCCTTGACCTGGAACAATACCTCTGAAGCTTCTTGTTGAGGCGAGACGCCATCATGTCTATTTGAGGAATTCCCCAACGCCTTGTCACTTCTATAAATACCTCTTGATGAAGAGCCCACTCTCCTGGATGGAGATCGTGTCTGCTGAGGAAGTCTACTTCCCAGTTGTCCACGCCCGGAATTAAGACTGCTGACAGAGCGCTCACATGCTTTTCCGCCCAGCGGAGAACTCTTGTGGCCTCCGCCATCGCCGCTCTGCTCTTTGTTCCGCCCTGGTGGTTTACGTACGCTACCGTTGTTACATTGTCCGACTGAATCAGGACAGGTAGACCTCGAAGCAGGTGTTCCGCTTGCAAAAGGCCGTTGTAGATGGCTCTTAACTCCAGAACGTTTATGTGGAGACAAGTTTCCTGGCTTGACCACTTTCCCTGGAAACTTCTTCCCCGTGTGACTGCTCCCCAGCCTCGGAGACTTGCATCCGTAGTCAGCAGGACCCAATCCTGGATTCCGAACCTGCGTCCCTCTAGAACAGTGGTGGGCAATTATTTCAGCTGGGGGGCTGCTTAACACTTCCAGCGAATATTCGAGGGCCACACACAAAATACTCAAAAAGAGTCCCCTTTTTACACATTACGGCAGAAAGCGTGCCCTTTTTTTTACACATTACGGCAGATAGCGTCCCCCTTTTTACACATTACGGAAGACAGCGTCCCCTTTTTACACATTACAGCAGACAGCGTCCCCTTTTTACACATTACAGCAGACAGCGCCCCCGTTTTTACACATTACGGCAGACATCGTCCCCCTTTTTACACATTACGGCAGACATCGTCCCCCTTTTTACACATTACGGCAGACATCGTCCCCCTTTTTACACATTACGGCAGACAGTGCCCCCGTTGTTACACATTACTGCAGACATCGTCCCCCTTTTTACACATTACGGCAGACAGCATGCCCTTTTTTTTACACATTACGGCAGATAGCGTCCCCCTTTTTACACATTACGGAAGACAGAGTCCCCTTTTTACAAATTTCAGCAGACAGCGTCCCCTTTTTACACATTACAGCAGACAGCGCCCCCGTTTTTACACATTACGGCAGACATCGTCCCCCTTTTTACACATTACGGCAGACATCGTCCCCCTTTTTACACATTACGGCAGACAGCGTTCCCGTTTTTACACATTACGGCAGACATCGTCCCCCTTTTTACACATTACGGCAGACATCGTCCACCTTTTTACACATTACGGCAGACATCGTCCCCCTTTTTACACATTACGGCAGACAGCGTCCCACTTTTTTACATATTATGGCAGACAGTCCCTCCCCCCCCTCCCCTCCCCTAAACCCATATTGCAGATTTTAACTCCGCGGCCTCCCCACCCCTAAACCTATATGGCAGCTGAAGCGCTGATGCAGGGGCTAGCTGGACAGGGGGTTTACCTGTTTGTCACAGTGGCAGACGATCCCCACTGTCCGATGATCCGCGCTGCTGCTGTGGCCTCTCCTGCTTCCGCTCGCTGGCCACCGCTTCTTCTCCTCACTCAGCCGCCGCTCCTGCTCACTGCAGTGCCCGCCCCCCGTGCCGCCCAGCGCGCACATGGTAACAGAGGAAATCCCGGTCAGCTGACCCTGTGACGTGACCGAGATTTCCTCAGCGGCGCCGCGTCTGAGAGCAGTGCAATGACAAGCGTCCTGTCGGGCCGCTTGTCATTGCACTCTGGTGGGGCACAGCGGGCCAGGCACGATCGGTCGCATGTTGCCCACCCCTACTCTAGAAGGTGAGAACTTTGCAGCCACCACAGGAGAGAAATTCTGGTCCTGGAAGATAGACTTATTTTCTGGTGCATGTGCAGGTGAGACCCGGACCATTTGTCCAGCAGGTCCCACTGAAACACCCGGGCATGATACCTGCCAAACGGAATGGCTTCGTAAGCCGCAACCATCTACCCTAGCACTCGAGTGCATTGATGAATCGTCACTCTTGCCGGTTTCAGAATCTCCTTGACCATGCATTGGATTCCAGAGCTTTTTCCGCTGGAAGAAACACTCTTTGCAGTTCCGTGTCCAGAATCATGCCCAAGAAATGCAGCCGAGTTGTCGGAATCAACTGAGACTTTGGCAAATTTAGAATCCAACCATGATGTTGCAGAACCGTCAGCAAGAGTTCCACATTTCTTAGCAACTGCTCCTTCGATATCGACTTTATCAGGAGATCATCCAAGTACGGGATAATTGTGACACCTCGCTTGTGTAGGAGTACCATCATTTCCACCATCACTTTGGTGAAGCCCCTTCTGGCCCGTGGAAAGCCCAAACGGCAACGTCTGAAATTGGTAATGATAATACTGCGCCGCAAATCTCAGGAAAGCTTGATGTGGAGGATATATCGGGACGTGTAAGTAGGCATCTTTTATGTCGACTGACGCCATAAAATTCCCCCCTTCCAGACAGGAGATTACTGCTCGAAGAGATTCCATCTTGAACTTGAAAGTTTTCAAATACAGATTGAGGGATTTTAGGTTCAGGATCGGTCTGACCGAGCTGTCCGGCTTTGTCACAAAAAAGAGGCTCGAATAGCACCCTTCTCCCCGTTGGGACGGGGGAACCGGGACAATGACACTCTGTTGACATAGCATTTGTATCACAGCACTCACTACTTCCCTTTCTGGGATAGAAACTGGCAAGGCTGATTTGAAAAATCGGTGGGTGGGGGGGGCACCTCCTGAAACTCCAGTTTGTACCCTTGGGACACTATGTCTAATACCCAAGGATCTAGGCCCAAGTGAAACCAGACCTGACTTAGAGTCTGAGACGTGCCCCCACCGGCACAGACTCCCGTAGGAGAGCCCCAGCATCATGCAGTGGAATTGGCAGAGGCCGGGGAGGACTTTTGGTCCTGGGAGCCTGACACAGCAGGCGACCTTTTTCCCCTTCCTCTACCTTTTGAAGCAAGGAAGGACGAGCCTATTCCTTTTTTGTATTTATTAGGCTGAAAGGACTTCATCTGATAATGGGGTGCCTTTTTCTGTTGCGCTGGAACATAAGGAAGAAAAGATGACTTACCCGCTGTAGCGGTAGACACCAGGTCAGCGAGGCCGTCACCAAACAATACACAACCGTTATATGGGAGAGCCTCCATAGCTTTCTTGGAGGTGGCATCAGCATTCCATTGATCAATCCACAGCGCTCTCCTGGCCGAGACTGCCATGGCATTGGCCCTTGATCCCAAGAGGCCAATATCTCTCGCCGCATCCTTTAGGTAAGCTGCAGCGTCCCTGATATAACCGAAAGTCAACAGAATGTTATCCCTATCCATGGTATCCATGTCAGATGCCAAATTATCAGCCCACTTAGCAATAGTACTACTCACCCATGCCGACGCCACGGCCGGTCTGAGGAGTGCACCCGTAGTGACATAAATGGATTTTAATGTTGTTTTCTGCTTAAGATCCGCAGGATCCTTGAAGGCAGCAGTGTCGGGAGACGGAAGCACCACCTTCTTGGACAGCCGTGACAGAGCTTTGTCCACATTGGGAGATGACTCCCACTTTTCCCTGTCATCAGAGGGGAAAGGATATGCCATAAAAATTCTCTTGGGAATCTGCCACCTTTTATCAGGCGATTCCCAAGCTTTTTCACAAAGAGCGTTCAGTTCATGAGAGGGGGGAAACGTCACCTCAGGCTTCTTTCCCTTAAACAAACAAACCCTTGTATCAGGAACAGCAGGCACTTCAGAAATATGTAAAACATCTTTAATAGCCAAAATCATGTACTGAATACTCTTAACCAATTTTGGATGTAAATTGGCCTCACTATAGTCGACACTGGAGTAAGAGTCTGTGTCGGTATCTGTATCAGCTATTTGGGTAAATGAACGCTTTTGTGACCCTGGGGGGACCTGTACCTGGGACAAGGTGTCCTCCATGGATTTTCTCCACGTTTGTGTCTGAGAATCAGATTTATCCAGCCTTTTAGACAATAACGCCACATTTGCATTCAATGTACTCAACATATTCAGCCAATCAGCAGTCGGCGGTGCCGACAGAGTCACTCCCAAATCCTTCTCTGCGCCCCCAGGAACTTCCTATGGGGAGGAGCAACCAGTCTCAGACATGTCGACACACCATACCAACACACACCTACTCACACTGGCTATAGGGGACAGACCCACAGGGAAGCCTGTTAGAGAAACACAGAGGGAGTATACCAGCTCACACCCCAGCGCCCATATAATACTGAAAAATATATGATGTGTGCGCTGTTATGATAGCACCTAATTACTGTGTCCCCCCCCCCCCCCCCCGTTTTGCTCCCTGTACTTGATCAGGAGAGTGGAGGTCCGGGCCAGCGTCTCTGCAAGTCTGTGAAGAGAGAAAATGGCGCTGGTAAGCTGTGAGGGCAAAGCCACGCCCCCACCTCGGCGCGCTGTAGTCCCGCTCAATTTTTCAATATTTATACTGGCGGGGGATTATATTTAGTGCCTAGGCACTTATAATATGTCTCTTTAGCCAGTTTTTTGCCTCAGTAACATGCTGCCCAGGGCGCCCCCCCCCTGCGCCCTGCACCCTGTAAGTGCCGTTGGAAATATGTGTGGGAGCATGGGGCGCAGCGCGACCGCTGTGCTGTACCTCGTTACTGAAGTCTTCTGCCGTCACTGAAGTCTTCTTGCTTCTATATACTCACCCGGCTTCTTTCTTCTGGCTTCTGTGAGGGGGTTGACGGCGCGGCTCCGGGAACAAGCAGCTAGGCGCACTAAGTGATCGAACCCTCTGGAGCTAATGGTGTCCAATAGCCTAAGAAGCAGAGCCTTTAACTCAGAAGAAGTAGGTCTGACTTCTCTCCCCTCACTCCCACGAAGCAGGGAGCCTGTAGCCAGCATGTCTCCCTGAAAATAAAAAAACCTAACATAAAGTGTTTTCAGAGAAACTCAGGAGAGCTCCCCTAGTGTGTGTCCAGTCTCTCTGGGCACAGAATCTAACTGAGGTCTGGAGGAGGGGCATAGAGGGAGGAGCCAGTTCACACCCATTCAAAGTCATATAGTGTGCCCATGTCTCCTGCGGATCCCATCTATACCCCATGGTCCTTTTGGAGTCCCCAGCATCCTCTAGGACGTAAGAGAAAAGTTATACAGACTAGCTCAGATGGGAGAACACAGCAGTAGGGATTGGGGAAGACAGAGCAGCATGGGGGTGTATAGGGGAAGTGTAGATGCATAGACCGTAGATGGGGTATTATAGTTTTAGCAATTAACCAAGATGTTTGAGGGAGCTAAATGTGTATACTAAGTGAGATGGCTGTATGGAGTGAGAAGGTTGTTGTAACAAGGTGGGATTGTTGTGGTGACCGAAAGGGATGGTTGTGGGCACGGTGTGGGATGGGAGCACCACAAAACTGCTCAGACCTTCAGTTGCATAGACTGCATGTGTGTATTCCAATGAGCACACAAATCTGTGAATTAGCAGCTCCACCATTGTGTGAGTGACAGAAATCTCACTCTGTGAGAGTGCTGAATCTGCACTTACCCACAGGCTGTGATGGCATACCATATCTGTATTGCGCAAGGAACACGTCCATTAAGGCGTCAGCCTTAATGATCGGAATTTCATTGCTTTTTGTAGTTTGAGTGGAAGAGTTACAACAGGTTTCTGAAATTTTGATCATGTCTAAGAAGCCTTAATGGGACATGTGAAACCGTAAGGTTTTTTGTCTATGTAATTTATCATATAGGTCGGATGTGATGAATTGCTGAGAGAGGGAAAGAGACATCTCTCTCTCTCTCTCTCTCTCTCTCTATGTCTCTTTCCCCCTCCCAGCAACTCATCACATCCACTCTATATAATATATTTGATAATCTCCCCATCCCTTATATATGATCCCCCACCCCTTAAATATTGAATGAACCCCCCTCATCCCCACCTTGTATATATTTATTTAACCTAAGTCACTTCCACCTTCTATTAACGACCACCCACCTCTGCTGGCTGAATGATTGGAGTGCTGTGCATCCAAAGTCAGGCAATTTCCCGCCTGCCTCCGCTCCTCCTAGCTGCAGCAGCACCAAAGTCGGATGAACAGTGTCGGCGGCAGTGTCTGCTAGTAGTAGTCGCCAGCGCTGCAGGAGCAGCAGGGGAGCATGCAGCGCCGTCGCGTTCCACCGTGGGTACAGACATAGGGCAGACATCGGGACAATTTGACTTTTCTCCAGGCTCCGCAGTCAGCAGAGCTCTACCAGCAGCTTCTGCTGCTGCCGCTGTCTGTGAAGCATGGAGAGAAGTAGAAATGACCCTGTACTGCAGGTCTGGTCGGGGGGCCCCTGAGATTGTGGGGCCCGGGGGTATTTACCCCCTGGATCCCACCCTTAATCTGGCACCGCATACAAGATTGGGCCAGCACCCCTTTATTTTCACAGCATACAGGACCAGTGAGCTTTTATTTTAACAACATCAACTCTGAATTTTTACAGCATACAGGAGGACAGTGCTCCTGCCCCCTATACAACACAGTGACAGCCAGGACAGCAACAACACCCATGTACAGCTGCAGCACCCCTAACAGCACATGAAACACCAGTGACAGCCAGGACAGCTAGTACAGCACCCCTAACAGCACAGGTACACAACAGTGCCAGGAGCAGCACCCCTACAGAGCACACATTGACCCCACCTGACGCCATCACCCACAGAGAGACAGAGCTCTATCTTCCTCACTCTCAAAGTCCAGAGTAAAAATGGCGGCGATGCACGGCTGTTTATATGGAATCCAGAACCCGCGAGAATCCGACAGCTGGATGATGACGTTTTGCCTTGTTCTGGTTTCTGAGTGTGGCAGGAAGTCCCGAGCAAGGCTCGGATCCCGGCTCGGAATGTGAAGTTCGGGGGGGTTTCGGTTCTCTGGGAAACAAACCCGCTCATCTCTAATTTAAAACCATGGTGCAATACATAAACCCTGACCAGTGTTAGACTGGGGCATGTAGGGCCCACCGGGGAAATGCAGTGGTAGGGGCCCATGTTTATAGGTGAGGCCAGTCTCTAGAGGGGGTGTGCCCAGCCACCACATTAGTTTGCCTAACCATTTTGCATGGTTTGGGCCCCATGATAAAGATATACAGTAAATACTGTAGTGCATGCACCATAATGTACTAGATTAATAACAGCACAGTCTGGAACCTGATCCCTAGAGGAGGGGGAAGGGCCCCATGCAGTAGGGCCCACTGGGGGTTTCCCCTGTAACCCCCACCGGTCGACCAGTCCAACCCTGACCATGACAACCAATCAGATTTGAACTGTCATTGAATTAATGACTTAAATAAAATTAGAATTATAGAAGCAGTTTGCTATGAGATGTAACACATTTGGGCACATTGTAACTTGCTATTAAATAACCTCCAATGCTTTTTTACTGATTGGTAAAATGTGACTATTTATCCTGTATTAGTGCGTATTGGAATAATGCGTATATTGAACTAGTTAGTATGTAGCAGCGTGCATTGGTCTGAAGAAACAAGTGACGGGCCATCCAGTATTGCAGTTCTCATGAGCTTGGACAGTATTTGCTGGCATTATCCATACACTACAGAGAAATGTAGAAATGTGAACCTCTGTAAATGGCGCCTTGGAAGCTGCCCGTACTCTGATTCACCACAATTGAATCTCACCCAAGATTCAAACATGTATACAGATTTAACACAAAGGATGTGTGGGACTCAAACAAATACAGGCGCTATAACATTAGCATAATTTATACTTCACAATACGTTCCTTAGATACATTCCATTCTACTGGATCGACAGACTTCTGATCTTCTTCAAACAGGCCTTCTTTCCACTCGTATCGATGTTACCATGAAAAGAGAGGATTGTATAGATGTGTAATAAAGTTTTTTGACAGTACATAAGTTTCTCTTGTTGTTAAACACTTTCGAGTGGTGAAGAGGGTGATTATTTCACCGAAGAAGCGTACCCCAACTCACTTTTCCAAAGAAAAGGTAAAGCTCATAAAGGTATCTTTTATCCACCACTGTGTTAGACAAAATCACTCTCGTGGTGAACCCTTTTAACCAGGAAAGATGAGCATACCTCACTCACAATCAAGGGAGGCTGCCTCGAACATATCAAGGTTTCTTTCGCTGATGGTTCCTTATTCCTTTTAACCAGCTGTTTTTTCCTCTTGTATGGGTTTTACCGTGGAAGAGAAATATGTATATATATATATATATATGTGTAATATCGTTTTAAAACACGTATCACTCTTCTTAATTACTAGGACATTCACACCTACATCAATTATATCTCTTTCACTGGGAAAGCGTACCCTGACTCACTTTTCACATGAACGGTATAAACCTATAAAGGTATCTTTTGTCTTCCACTATATCCAACCACACAATCTGATGAACTCTTTCTAGCAAAAAAGCATATGCCTACCTCACTTACAAAGAAGGAGGTGGGTTCAAACATGTAGCGGTTTCTTTTCAGGAGTTTCTCTATTTCCTTCAATCAGGGTGCTTTTTCCTCTCGTGTAAGTATCACCATAGAGAAAAAAAAAATATATGTGTGGTACTGTTTCTTTCTGATTACACCTTATTATCTCTCATTCCTATATACATTCGTACATGAGGGGATAATAATCGCTCTCCAGAAGGGGTGTACCTTAACTCACTCTTTATATGGAGGGGAAACACCCTTAAAGGTATCTTTTTTAATCCACCACTGTGTTTTAAACAATTTCCATCCAGTAGTGAGCCCACTTTGCCAAAAGGGAGATAGGTTTACCTCACTCACACAAGACAATGCTGATAAAAGCACATAAAGGTTTCTTTTTATATTTGGTGGATGAAAACCAGGCGTACCCTACTCACAGGAGAGATGGTTATGTGCAAGCTCATCTGGGTTTCTTTAGGAGACTGACTGAGGTAAAAAGAAGAAAGTTCCTGCCTCCGTATGTGATATCTCCACCGTGATGGCAGGTTGCTCAGAAAAAATATGTTTTCCAATCACAATGGATCCACATGAAAAAGACGATTTTTTATTGTTAAAAAACCCCCACACAATAGGGGAAATATTTACAGCTGACAGAAATAATTCTTTAAAAACAAAGTCCAAAAAGAGGTTCTAGCAGCAAGACCCAAAAGCATAAAAATAAATCCAAAAAAAATAGTAAAATTCGTATACATAGAAAAAAATCCTTAAAAAAGTACTTAGTTCATACCTATGTAGTATGTTCACATAGGTCCACACTCTCAGCTGGTCGACATGTTTCGGCCTGTAGTAGGCCTTTATCAAGACATCATGATGTCTTGATAAAGGCCTACTACAGGCCGAAACATGTCGACCAGCTGAGAGTGTGGAACTATGTGAACATACTACATAGGTATGAACTAAGTACTTTTTTAAGGATTTTTTTCTATGTATACGAATTTGACTGTTTTTTTTTTTTATGCTTTTGGGTCTTTCTGCTAGAACCTCTTTTTGGACTTTGTTTTTAAAGAATTATTTCTGTCAGCTGTAAATATTTCCCCTATTGTGTGGGGTTTTTTAAACAATAAAAATCGTCTTTTTCATGTGGATCCATTGTGATTGGAAAATATATTTTTTCTGAGCAACCTGCCATCACGGTGGAGATATCACATACGGAGACAGGAACTTTCTTCTTTTTACCTCAGTCAGTCTCCTAAAGAAACCCAGATGAGCTTGCACATAACCATCTCTCCGTGAGTAGGGTACGCCTGGTTTTCATCCACCAAATATAAAAAGAAACCTTTATGTGCTTTTATCAGCATTGTCTTGTGTGAGTGAGGTAAACCTATCTCCCTTTTGGCAAAGTGGGCTCACTACTGGATGGAAATTGCTTAAAACACAGTGGTGGATTAAAAAAGATACCTTTAAGGGTGTTTCCCCTCCATATAAAGAGTGAGTTAAGGTACACCCCTTCTGGAGAGCGATTATTATCCCCTCATGTACGAATGTATATAGGAATGAGAGATAATAAGGTGTAATCAGAAAGAAACAGTACCACACATATATTTTTTTTTTCCCTATGGTGATACTTACTAGAGAGGAAAAAGCACCCTGATTGAAGGAAATAGAGAAACTCCTGAAAAGAAACCGCTACATGTTTGAACCCACCTCCTTCTTTGTAAGTGAGGTAGGCATATGCTTTTTTGCTAGAAAGAGTTCATCAGATTGTGTGGTTGGATATAGTGGAAGACAAAAGATACCTTTATAGGTTTATACCGTTCATGTGAAAAGTGAGTCAGGGTACGCTTTCCCAGTGAAAGAGATATAATTGATGTAGGTGTGAATGTCCTAGTACTTAAGAAGAGTGATACGTGTTTTAAAACGATATTACACATATATATATATATATATACATATTTCTCTTCCACAGTGAAACCCATACGAGAGGAAAAAACATCGGGTTAAAAGGAATAAGGAACCATCAGCGAAAGAAACCTTGATATGTTCGAGGCAGCCTCCCTTGATTGTGAGTGAGGTATGCTCATCTTTCCTGGTTAAAAGGGTTGTCTAACACAGTGGTGGATAAAAGATACCTTTATGAGCTTTACCTTTTCTTTGGAAAAGTGAGTTGGGGTACGCTTCTTCGGTGAAATAATCACCCTCTTCACCACTCGAAAGTGTTTAACAACAAGAGAAACTTATGTACTGTCAAAAAACTTTATTACACATCTATACAATCCTCTCTTTTCATGGTAACATCGATATGAGTGGAAAGAAGGCCTGTTTGAAGAAGATCAGAAGTCTGTTGATCCAGTAGAATGGAATGTATCTAAGGAACGTATTGTGAAGTATAAATTATGCAAATGTTATAGCGCCTGTATTTGTTTGAGTCCCACACATCCTTTGTGTTATTATCCATACACTGTATAACCTACTGTATATGGCATTGATATATTAAAATCACATTACATGAGGTTCCCTTCCTTCAGCAACATCTGATTTGCAAAGCTGATGGCGGAAATGGAAAGTAGAAAATAATGTAGTGTGTCATACAATGTATATCAGCATGCTCATAATGATATCACAAATCACAAACAGGCAGTAAAATGCTCTTTTTAAAGGTCGTCCTTTTCCCCAGAATTGCATATACAAAGTGCACAATTGCAAAAAGAAGAAATTTGGCACTGGTATATATCCTGCGGGAAATATTATAAAAAATGAAAATCACTAAATGCCCATGTTAGAGTCTGTGGTTTATAGCAATAAACATCATAATAACACATTTGAATAAAAACTGCTAGCAGGAAATAGAATGTTAAACCGTCACCTAATTGTTGCAAAGAAATTGAATTTTATTGAGTTACAGGCAGCACGATCTGCACAGGAATATAACTGGGAAATAGTCATATTATTCTTTAAATAATGATAAGATTGATAAATATATGTAACATTAGGTCCTATTAAACAAGTAGCATCTCATGTAAAAATAATAAAACTCCTGTAAGAAACATGGTTGCCAACTGACTGAAACAGATGAACGTTAAAATAATTTTCAGTATATAATCAGCTGTCTTTTGTTCTGATACAGAGATCATATTTATCATGGTGATGTAATCTTATTACAACTGAAGGAGTAATGTTTATGGGATGTTCAACTCTTATCCATTCAGAGAATATGTAATCATATCAGCAATGGTAAAAGCTAGACCTACGGGGGTTATTCAGACCTCATCGTACCAGCAAATTTGTAAGCAGTTGGGCAAAACCATGGGCCTAATTAAGACCTGATTGCTGCTATGCGTTTTTGCACAGCTGCCGATTAGGTCTGAACTGCGCATGCAGGGGTGCCGCAGTGCGCCGGCACATGCCAGACAGCCAAAGGCCGTCTCAGCCCTGTGATCACTTCTGCCTGATTGATAGGCAGAGGCAATCATGGGCGGGAGGGGGCGGGCCGGCGGCATTTGGCCGTTTTGTGCTATAAGCCGCAACTCCGTCCATATCTGAATGAGGGTCTACAGTACGTGCAATTCTAATATACAGTATTTGGCACAGGCACAGCATATGTATTAAATAAACACCTTACCTATATGGGGTTTTCTCTGCTATAGGAAACCTCTGAAGAAATAGATTTTCCTTGGGTAGATGTTGTCTTCATTTGGTATTCATGTAGGAAATCCCATTGTCCATATGATGTCTGTTTGTGTAGGAATATAACCAATGTCATTATCAACACTAGACATGTGCCTCCTATGTACTCTCCAGCTTCCTGCCCCTTTGTTACTCCAGAATTGTTCTCCCTGTCACTTCAGCTTCCAGCTCCGTGTCCCATCCATCCCCGTGTCTTTCCATTTACATGCCCCTTGTGTCACTCAAGTATTGTGCCACTGTGTCACCTCCAGCCTCATGCTCCTTGTGTCACCTCCAGATGCCTGCATCATTTCAGCTTCATGCCTCTGTGCTACCACCAGCCTCCTACTCTCTGTGTCACCTCCAGAGACCTGCATCACTCCAGCTTCCTGCACCCTGTACCGCCTCCATCCTTCTGCTCCATGTCACCTCCTGCTCCATGTCACCTCCAGCCTCCTGCTCCCTATGTCACCGCCAGCCTCCTGCTCCATTTCCCATCCTTTCCCGTGTCTTTCCAGGTACATACCCCTTGTGTCACTCAAGCCTTGTGCCCACTGTGTCGCCTCCAACCTTCTGCTTCCTGTGTCCCCTCCAGCCTCCTGCTCCATTTCCCATCCATCCCTGTGTCTTTTCAGGTACATATCCCTTGTGTCAATCAAGCCTTGTGCCCACTGTGTCGCCTCCAGCCTTCTTTTTTTTTTGTAAATTCTGTTTATTAAATTTTCAGTAAAGAAAGGGGTATATACAATCAAGTGCAAGATATCAGTATCAAAAATGACCAAAAGTGATAACCCAGAACATCTCATATAATGAGAGAGAACAATCCGACTTTAAACTGTTACATACATTGTGTCATCAGTGAGGTCGCTAGAAATGCATATCTGCACATAATTGATATCCAAAGTACAACTTGAATTTAGTAACAGGGAGAAAGGGGGGGAGGGATGAGACACAGACACAGGGAAGAAAGGAAGGGGAGATATAGGGAGATATGAGAGAGAGGGAGGGCAATCATCTTTAATTGACAACATAAAAGAGTATTATAGCAATCACTGGGGGGTGGCTTGCGTGAGAGTAATAGAGATACTTTTATGAAGGGAATATTCGGTACTGTCGAATAGCGTGAATATGGAGTTCTGTGTTTCTGAGTTAAGAGAGAGAATGAATAAAACCCATTTCTTATGAAACGTGGCTGCTCCCGTGATGACATTAGACAAAGCAGTTCTCCTGTCAAAATACATGAGTTGCAGCATTTTTTGGTGTACTTCAGAGAGCGATGGGGAGGTGCGTTTGAGCCAGTGTGTCAGGACCATTTTCTTTGCAACAGTAACTATAATCGTCAATAAAGGGGTGAAGGTATATTTATTCCGGCCAAGATTCCAGTTCGTGAAGTCCGCCAGTAGGCAAGCTGGGGGGTCAAGAACTGGAGCAAATTTAAAAATGCGTTTGATATAATTAAGGAGTTTGTACCAAAAGCGGCGAATGTGCGGGCAATCCCACATGCAATGGAGAAAGGTGGCGGTCGCACAGTGGCATTTAATGCATTCCGCAGAGTTAGCCGAGTTAAAGTGAGCGTATTGTGCTGGTGAGATATAAGCCCTGTGTAATGTTCTAATGTGGACCTCCTGTAGGTACGATGATTGGAGCGTTTTCAAGGCCTGGAGAAAGTGATTAGTCATCTGGTCTGTTTGCATGTGGAAAATCATATCTTTTTCCCAGGACTTTGTGACACCTTCCCATCGCTTCTCTGAGTCATTTGTAGTGAGGAGAGAGTACAAAGAACTGATACGGTATCTTTTCCGGGCGCTATATATCATCACCGGCCGTAGTGGGTCAGCCAGTGCAGATGAGGTTCGTGAGGAGGTAGACCAGCTAAGAGAAGAAAGGTAGTGTCTCATTTGGAGATACATATAAAAGTGGGAGTGTGGGAGCCCATAAGAGCCTACTAGTTCAGCAAACTGGACAAAGTTACCACCCGGATCAAAGACTTTGGTTGAGTCGGTCAGTCCCTTATCCCTCCAGAGCCGGAACCGGGCGTTGGAAATAGAGGGAGGGAAAGCTGGGTTACCCCAAAGTGGAATAGAGGTGGCATGTAACGGATTCCTCTTCAACCGTTTGTTTACCCCTTGCCATGACCGAAATATGTCCTTAAATAAAATGTGTTTTTACGTGGGGGGGAAGAATAGCAGGAGGTGTTAGGAGTAAAGCGGCTGGTGAATAGGGGTAGAAAAGAGCCTCATCGACACTGATATCAGTAAATGTAGATTTGTGTGATAACCAGTCAGTCACATATCTAAACATGATTGAGTGTGAGTAAAAGGATAGATCTGGTAGCCCCACACCCCCCGCCTTGCGAGGACCTATGAGTTTGGAAAGAGCAATTTTTGGTTTCTTCCCCGTCCACACAAAAGAAGTCATCGACCTCCGCAGAACCCCTAAATCATGTGCATTCAATGATACTGGTAGTTTTTGCATCACATAAAAGATTTTAGGGAATATTATACTTTGTATAACCGCAATTCTGCCTAGAAGAGAAATCGGGAGGAGTTTCCATCCTAGCATTAGAGTTGAGAACTTAGCAATGACAGGTGAGAAGTTTAGGGAATAAAGTCGTGGGAGCGTAGATGGTATGTGAATCCCCAGATATTTGATGGAGGTGTTAGAGGAGCGAAATGGGAGGGAGGAGAGAAAAGAGGCTAAGGTTGTGTGTGTCTCGCCTAGACAAAGCAGCTCCGATTTAGAAGTATTAATGCGGTAGCCCGCTACCTTGCCAAAGGAGTGGATCAGTTCTAAAATAGCAGGGATAGAGCGTTTGGGGTCGGATATGAATAATAGCATGTCGTCAGCGAATAGTGAGACCTTTAATTCTTTGATACCTATTTTTATTCCGGTGAAATTGGGGGAGGCTCTGAGGGCGATAGCTAGAGGTTCCAGGGCTAGGGCAAATAATAGGGGAGATAGGGGGCATCCCTGTCTGGTGCCTTTTTTAATTTCAAAAGGGGCTGATAAAAGGCCGTTGCAGGAAATTTGGGATTTAGCATTATAGTAAAGGCACTTGATCATGGAAATAAAGTGAGGCGGAAACCCATATCTATCCAGGGTAAGGAATAGGTGTTGCCAGTCTACATGATCAAATGCCTTCTCGGCATCTAGTGAAAGCAACAAGTTGTGAGTTAGGGGGGAAGCATCCGAGACAGAAATGGCTGAAAGGACCCGACGAATGTTAATTTCGGAGTGGCGCCCAGCTATGAAACCCGATTGGTCTGGGTGGACCAAGAGGGGCATGAGAGGTTTCAATCTATCTGCTAGTATTTTTGTGAGTAGTTTGTAGTCTAAGTTTAATAGTGATATAGGGCGGTAAGATTCAGGTAATGATAGGTCTCTGTCTGGTTTGGGCAGTAATTTGAGGATGGCAGAATTAAAATGGGGTGGGGTTCTGAGTGAGGACATCATAGAATTAAGGGTGGAGACGAGGACTGGCCCTATGTGGGGGAGAAGGACTTTATAAAAGTCCCCACTAAAGCCATCTGGGCCCGGGGCTTTGTCAGACTTAGTATGACATATGGCCTTCTCCACTTCGGAGAGGGTTATGGGAGCCATAAGTAATTCCGCATCCCTAGGAAGGAGTCGAGGAGGGTGGATGGTCTCCCAAAATGAAGCCTCAGTGTGCGAGCCTGGTGTGGAGGGTGAGGGAGAAGGGAGAGGATCAGAATACAGCCGACTATAGAATGCACTCATGACATCAGCAATTTCTAGGTCCGAGACAGTGAGCGTGTCTGGGGTCTTGCGGAGAGGGTGAATCAGCGCGGGTGGATGGGAACCCTTGAGGAGATTAGTGAGTAATTTCCCGGTTTTATTGCCGAACTTATGGAATCGATAGTTGACCGAGAACATGTGTCGATCACCCATAGATCCCATATATTCTTCAAATTGTGTTTTGGATTGTAGATAAGATTGTCTATTTGTAGGAGTAGGACAGCTTTTAAATTGTTGAAAATTAAGAGTAAGAGCTGACTGGAGCGATAGATATTTGGCGGTATACTGCCGTTTGGAGTGTGCCACGAAGGAGATGATATCGCCCCTAAGAACCGTCTTTGCGGTCATCCAGAATAATGTCGGATCTGATTCCAAGTGGGATCCATTGAGTTGGACGAAGTCCTTCCAAGCCGACTCCAAACGTAAACAGAAGTCAGGAGATTTGGCTAAGTAAGAGGGGAATTTCCATAATCTAGTTGTAGGGGTAGAGGAGTCTAGAGTTAGGGTAGCTGACACAATAGCGTGATCTGAGATGACAATTGGGGCGATGGAGGAATCCCTTACAGAGGAGAATAGAGATCGGGAGATGAGGAGGTAGTCTATACGTGAGAGGGTAGAGTGGGCAGCTGACATGCATGTGTAGTCTCTGTCAGTAGGATGGTGAGCCCGCCAAATATCAACTAACTGGAGATGATCTGAGAGTGATGGAATTCCCAATTTGGGCAAGTGGTGGGTGGAGACAGAGGGGCTTGATTTATCTAGGAGCCGAGATGAAACCAGATTAAAGTCCCCACCAATAACCATGGGTATATCTGAGTAAGGAGTGAGCAAACCAATCAATTTTTGGAGGAAGCGCTTTGAGTATGATGTAGGGGCGTATATATTCCCAAGGATCATTGGTTTACCTTTTATTGTCAGGGATACAATAATATAACGGCCGTCTGGGTCTTGGATAGTGCAGGACACGGTGTGAGGAATGTGCCGCTTGATCAGAATCACTACCCCCCGGGCTCTGGAGGAATACGGACTGGAGGCCATCACTGACCAACCCAACATGGCAAGTTTAGTTACTTCTGCGGGAATCAGGTGAGTTTCCTGTAGAAAAGCAATTTCTATATTCTGCTTGTTGAGGTAAAGAAGTACCTTTCTCCTCTTAGCCGGTGAATTGAATCCTCCCACGTTCCACGTCCCTATTTTCACGTCAGACATAGTGCAGTAGATAAAACAATAATGCCACTCATCTCTCTAGAAGTGTTCGACAGGACAGAAACAAAAAGGGAGAGAAGGGAGAGGGGAGGAGACAAACGCACATGAAACATAAAAACAGTCATAAGACACCACTGATATACAGGTGTCATTGGGGATCTTAGTAAAAACATATAACATGTAAGCATATTGCAGAAGACCCAATAGACCCTGTGCTTCCGGAATATAAAAAACAATATCCTAAGGAAGAAATAGGTATTAGCAATATTCTGCAGGCGCATGGGGAGGGGTGAGGAGCTTCCATTCCTCCGCGAACTGGATAACCATTAACAAAAAGAAAAATTTAATACTACCACCAGCTCGATATCGTCGAGATATAGTGGGTGTAGCAACAGCCGTATTCCCAATCATATTGGTGGAAAAGAGAAAACAAAATAAATACAAATAAATTGAGCAATGCAGGAATGAGATCTGTACAGACAGAACAATACCATACATTATCATGTAGTGAGGGCTAACCAGGATAACGCATGTGTTAATATGTTGGCATAACATAGCTAGCAAGAGCTGTCATAAGATGACTGTAAGTAACTGATTGGAACCATATACTCTGCTCGAGAGTGACTAAAGAACACTCATCTGTGTTAGAGACAATAGAAAGGTTGCTGAGCAGCAATCAGGGAGGCAGGGGTACCGGGTCGCTGATGTCAGTAGCATTGTCCCGAGAGAGTTCCCGCAGATAGTCCTCGGCATCTTTAGGAGAGAGGAAATCTTTGTGGGTGGAGCCATCGTAGATCCGTAAACGGGCTAGGTATAGCAAGCTGAATTTGCGGCCTTCAGTGACTAGCTTTGAACATAACGGAGAAAAGGCCTTGCGAGCCCTAGTCAGTTCCACGGAGTAGTCCTGAAAAATGAACAATTTATTGCCTTCCCACTGAAGATCTTTGACACGTCGGGATGCCCGACCAAAACGCCATTTTGTGTAGGTAGTTTAAACATTTAAATAGCGTGACACGTGGTCTCGGTTTCGAGGGAGTCGGTGCAGGGCCCACCCTGTGTGCCCGTTCAATCACTAAGTCCCGGCATTCCTGAGCAATTCCCAATAAATCAGGTAGCGTGTTTCTGACAAAATGAGCAATCGCTGGCCCTTTAATGGATTCAGGTAAACCGACCAGACGTATATTATTACGTCTCGAGCGATTTTCGATATCGTCTAGCTTGTTCCATTTCTGGTAGTTATCAGATGTTAATGCTTTAACACTGTGACGCATGTCAGCAACTTCATGTAGTGTAGCCCCCAGCTGATTCTCAGCCTGTGTCACCCTATGTGTAAGGGCTTTCAATTGGGAGGAAATGTCTGTTACAGCCTGGGAGAGGAGCGGTGCCATGGTGGACCGTATTGCTTCCACCACATCCCCATAGGTAACAGGGGAGTCAGGAGAGCGGCATACCTTATGAGGTGAGTCTGACAGCTCAGCGGCCGTCTTTTTAGAAGCAGGGGCTGCAGCGTCCGTGCCTCGCTCCGGCGCCATATTCCCCTCAGAGCGGCGTTTCTCCTGACGTGGCGCGGGCTGTCCCGGCTGAGCTCCGGATGTCACAAAGCGGTCCATCGGGTAGCACCCGGATCGCAGTAGAAAGCTGGTGGTTTTGGAGGCTGTAAACAGCCGTTAGAAGGTATCGTTCGCGGGCGGGAAGCGGAGCTCCGGTGTTAGCCTGTTAGCCCATGCGAACCCGGAACCGGAAGCCCGCCTCCAGCCTTCTGATCCCTGTGTCACCTCCAGATGCCTTCATCACTCCAGCTTTCTGCCCCCTGTGCAGCCTCCAGCCTCCTACTCCCTGTGTCACCTCCTGCCCCATGTCCTCTCCAGCCTCCTGAGTCTCACCAGCCTCCTGGTCCCTGTGTCACCTCCTACTTCCTGTTTCATCTTTAGACTCCTACTCCCTGTGTCACCTCCAGTTTCCTGCTACCTGTTTCAGCTCCAGCCTCCTGCTCACCTCCAGGTCACTTTGTCATTCCAGCCTCCTAGCCCCTGTGTCATTCCAGCATGCTGCTCCCTGTGTCATCTACTACCTCGTGTCACTTGAACCTTGTGCCCACTGTGTCACTTCCAGCCTCCTGCTCCTTGTGTCACGTCCAAATGCCGGCATTATTCCAGCTTACTGCCCCCTTAGTTGCCTCCAGCCTCCTACTCCCTGTGTCTCCTCCTGCCCCATGTCCCCTCCAGCCTCCTGTTTCTCTCCAGCCTCCTGCCCAATATCGCCTCCAACTCCCTTTGTTAGTCTCCTGCTCAATATTTCCTGCTCATTGTCAGAGCTTGAAACAGCAGCAGGTGAGTATTCTGAGTATTCTCTGTCTATCCATTTAGGGATTGTAATATTGTGGGAGAAACAGAGTGTGAATTTGGTTGTGTTTGTATCTGTGCTGTGCTTTCTTAAAGGGTGGGAAGAGAAACCAGGAGGAGGGGCTGAATCTAGGTGTGAAGAGATTAGGAGGAGGGGCTGAATCTAACAGCTGCCTGAGAAACTATTTAAACAGTGACCAGACTCATGTGAGCTTACTCATTGTCAGAGCTTGTATTCTAAAGTGATAGCTTGGCTTTTTAAGTGAATTGTGAGTTTGAAACAGCAGCAGGTGAGCTAGAATACAGAAAAAGGCGAGTTTTATAATATGCAAACAGGAACACAAATATTTGCAATACCATTAACATCTGATACAATGTTTGGGCTAGTGCAGTGCAATGGATGTAGGGGGTCATTCCGAGTTGATCGCTCGCTGCCGATTTTCGCAAAGCACTTTGTGGTTGTGCTCAGGTTCTAGCGAAGTCGCTCTGACGGCCGCAAAAAGAAGATTGACAGGAAGGGGGCGTTTCTGGGTGTCAACTAACCATTTTCAGGGAGTGTTTGCAAAAACACAGGCATGTCTGAAAAAACGCAGGTATGGCTGGGCGTTCGCTGGGCGGGTGTATGACGTCAAATCCGGACATGAATAGGCTGAAGTGATCGCAAGCGCTTAGTAGGTTCAGAGCTACTCTGAAACTGCACAAACTGTTTTTGTAGAGCTCAGCTGCACATGCGTTCGCACTTCTGCTAAGCTAAAATACACTCCCCAGTGGGCGGTGACATAGCGTATGCATGGCTGCTAAAACTAGCTAGCAAGCGATCAACTCGGAATGAACCCCGTAATGCATTTGTTTTGAAAGCGGAATTGTGGAGTCTCAGCTGCTGTCCAATCTGTGAGCAATTTTCTCTGCTGAAGTAGGAGATAGCTAAAATGCATGCTTATATTTGTAGGATGTCTGTGTCTTTGAGGCTTCCACTGCCTCAGAGAGCCACCAGAAATCGTTCTGCCTGGACTACTGTGGGCTCTCAAGGGCAGAGATTTCCAGAGGGACACAGACACCTCCCACAAGCTGTGACACTGCAAAACTCATATGCCACACTTGCAGGGCTGGAAGATACAACTAATAGAGGCAAAACAGAACAGGAGGATATGGGGACATCTACTAACTATAGGAACAGGAAAATGAACAGGAAAATTGCATTTCCAAAAAGACTGCACTTCTCTTGGGAGATTCCATTATTAGAGGAATACATCTGAGAAATGCAAATGAAGTAGAGAAACAAGTAAGGATCTTACCTGGAGCCAGGGCCGGACTGGCCATCTGGCACTTCTGGCAAATGCCAGAAGGGCCGATGGCCACGTGGGCCGGTCCAGCCGACCCCCTCTTGTGTCACTGAGACACGCTGCCGCTCAGTCCGGCGGCAGCGTGTCTCAGCTGTCAGAAGCTCAGAGCGCGCCAGTGCGGCTATGTCTGGCGCCATGTAGCGGACTTCAAACCAGCCGCCGGTTCGTGAGCCAATCAGAGCTCGCCGCTGCCGGTCCGCCGCTGACACCGAGGTGGGCCTGTGTGCTTCAAAAATGCCAGGGCCTATTTTTGGTCCCAGTCCGGCCCTGCCTGGAGCAACAGCTCCAAGGGATAAAGAGCGCATGCTAAGAATTGTGAAGGAAGCAAGAAAAGATGGGGAGGTGGATGTCATTGTCCACCTAGGGACAAATGACCTGGCTAATGCTGAACTCATGGTCATAAAATATGAATTTAGGAAGTTAGGGACTGCTCTGAAGCAGGTGGCAACCACTGTAACCTTTTCAGAAGTATTGCGAGTACACAGAGGGGAAGACAGAACTCATTGCATCAGAAACTTCAACGTTTGGCTAAGGACATAGGGGGTCATTCCGAGTTGATTGCTAGCTGCCGTTGTTCGCAGCGCAGCGTTCAGGCTAAAAATTTCTGCATTTCTGCGCATGCATATGCTCTGCAATGCACACGCGCGATGTACGGGTACAAAGCCCGTTGTGGTTGTGCACAGGTTCTAGCGAAGTTTTCAGTTCGCACTGGCGGCCGCAAGAAGATTGACAGGAAGGGGGATTTTCTGGGTGTCAACTGACCATTTTCAGGGAGTGTTTGCAAGAACGCAGGCATGTCTAAAAAAACGCAGGCGTGGCTGGGCGTTTGCTGGGCGGGTGTATGACGTCAAATCCGGACACAAATAGGCTGAAGTGATCACAAGCGCTGAGTAGGTTCAGAGCTTCTCAGAAACTGCACAAACTATTTTTGCAGAGCTCCGCTGAACATGCGTTCGCACTTCTGCTAAGCTAAAATACATACCCCAGTGGGCGGCAGCATAGTGTTTGCACGGCTACTAAATCTAGCTAGAGAGCAATCAACTCGGAATGACCCCCTTAGTGCAATGAGGAGAGATTTGGATTTATAGGCCATAGTCACACCATCTGGCAAGATAGGAGCTTATACAAAAGTGATGGCCTGCACTCATCTTCAAGGGGAACGAGAATACTAACGGAATAGTTTGGATGCTTAATCAAGAACTATTTAAACTAACAGAGGGGGCAGTGAACCAAATAGGAATAAAGCAATCTGCTCCCCAACACAGAGGTATTGTTTCTGCAAGCAAAGGGAATAGGAAGCATATCCACAGCAACAGAAGATAATTCAGATCAAAACCATATAAACATATGCAGAGAGAAGAACATAACTACGAACAGGAAAAGCACAAACACAACTATAAAAGCTATGTGTTCAATGCTAGGAGCTTAGGAAATAAAATCCCAGAACTAACTGCAATAATGACAAGGGATGATCTAGATATTGTGGCAATTACAGAGTCATAGTGCAATGAAAATTATGACTGGGACATAGCTATACCGGGGTATACTTTTTTTAGGAAGGA
The DNA here is from genome assembly GCF_028390025.1 of Pseudophryne corroboree. Taxonomy (NCBI): domain Eukaryota; kingdom Metazoa; phylum Chordata; class Amphibia; order Anura; family Myobatrachidae; genus Pseudophryne; species Pseudophryne corroboree. The sequence continues at coordinate 288,614,026 of NC_086447.1, read as the reverse complement.
CAAAATGAGAAAAATCAGAGGAGGGGTAGCAATGTATGTAAAAAAAAGCATAAATACTACCTTAATACAAAGTATTGAAGAAAAAACGGACGCCCTTTGGGTGACCATAGAAACAGGGGAGCAGTCGATTATTCGTATTGGCATGATATACAGGCCACCAGCACAGGAAGAAGAACTGGACAAGAACCTATTGCAGGACATGGGAAACTTTAATCTTCCTGATGTAAACTGGGAGGTGTCTGTTACTAGTTCCACTAGAAGTAGGGACATTTTAAATTCCCTTCAGGGAGCATCCCTCCACCAATTGCTGAGGGAACCCACTCAGAAAGATGCAATATTAGACTTAATACTTACAAATGGAGACAGAATATCTGGTGTAAAAGTGGGTGAAAACCTGGGATCCAGTGATCATCAAGCAGTATGGTTCAGCATAAAGACAGATACTGACTCATCCCATACAAAAACAAAGGTGTTGGATTTTAGGAATGCTGATATTGTAGGGATGGGAAAATGTGTAAGCGATTCTCTAGCAGAGTGGAGGAACTTGTAGGAGAGCTGGGAAACATTTAAAAGTGCAATATTAAAGGCAACAGACCATTGTATCAAAAGTGTCAGGAAAAACACAAGGAAAAGGAAGCCAGTGTGGTTTGTGAAAGAAGTACAGTAGCAATTATTGTTAAAGCAAAAAAAAGGCTTTTAGGAAATATAAGCAGACACAAAATAATGAAGACAAAGATGTATATCTTGTTAGACAGAAAGAGACTAAGAAGGTAATCAGAAATGCAAAGGCACAAGCTGAGGAAAAAATGGCCCAGTCAGTGGGTAAAGGAGGCAAAACTTTTTTTTAATTATATAAGTGAAAGGAGAAAAACAAAAGGCGGAATAATAATACTAAAGACAGAGACTGGGAGTCTTGTTGAGGGAGACAATGTAATAGCAGGTCACCTTAATAATTATTTTTGCTCAGTATTCACTACTGAAAGAGAGGGGAAGGGGCCACAGTTAAGTTGCAGGGATATTCAGGAAAATAAAACAATCACATTTACAGACGAGAAGGTCCTAACAGAACTCTCAAAGCAGAAAGTGGATAAATCTATGGGGTCAGATATGATACATCTAAAGATACTAAAATAACTTAAAGAGGTGCTGGTAGCACCATTGACATAATTAACCAGTCATTAGCTACAGGAGTAATTCCAGAGGACTGAAAAAGAACTAACATAGTCCCACTGCACAAAAGTGGAAGCAAGGAAGAGACAAACAACTACAGACCAGTGAGCCTTACATCAGTAGTAGGGAAATTGATGGAAACACTCTTAAAAGAAAGAGTTGTAGATGATCTCAAATCCAGAAATGTACAGGTTTCCAAACAGCATGGATTTACCTGGGGGAGATCATGTCAAACAAATCTTATTGACTTTGTTGACTGTGTGACTAAAGTGATGGATAAAGGTGGAGCCATGGATATAGCTTATCTAGACTTTAGTAAGGCTTTTGACACTGTTCCACATCGCAGACTGCTAAATAAACTTGGAAGTTTAGGATTGGATACTAGGATTATTGAATGGATAAGATCTTGGTAGAAAACAGAAAGTTGTGGTAAATGGAGTGCATTCACAGGAGGGAAATGTTACCAGTGGAGCACCCCAGGGATCTGTACTTGGACCAGTGCTTTTTAATATCTTTATAGGTGACATTGCAAATGGCATTAAATGGAAAGTATGTCTTTTTGCAGATTACACAAAGGCAGCAACAGGGTAGACACCAGGGCCAATATTTACAAAAAAATCGAGTTTGTCCGATTTGTGTTTTTTTTTCTAAGTCCCAACACGGGAATTCACTAAGCACCAATCTCGGCAGTGTTTGGACTATTCATAATGGTTTGATTTTCAAAGTTCAGAAATACGAATGAATAGACCATCGGTCAAACGCGGCTGTTATTTCATACAACACGGGTATTCACTATTCATTTGTATTTGGGTGTTAGCCTCTGAGTGCTCAATTGCAGTCGTATTTTTTTGCGATTCGTTAAAAAAAGCGGCAAAAAAATAGATCTGCTTTTTTCAGCCGTGTTTACATGTGTTGCAACTCAAAAATCAATCACACCTGAATACGGATGCCTATAAAAGGATGTTAGGCCCAATTCAATCCACCTCCTCTCAGAAATGGCATCAGGACTGTGGACCAGTGATATTTTGTGTGCTGTGGGATTCCTCAGACTCAGACATCAGCCTGTAAGTAACCAGGGCCAACAAACTGAACATGGTCAGCAGGTTGTACAGGTTCTACAGGTTGTACAGGTTGCGCAGCGCAGGCCTCATTTTTTTAGGGGGCGTTTAAACTTCAACGCATTGTTCGATGATATGGTCATACAGATGTTCCATCTAAATCGTAATAACATTTTCCGTCTGTATGACCTTGTCAAACTGGGCCTAGACCCTGAGACAGCACGCTCTCGCTCTGTCTCAGGCCTGCACAAACTCCTGGCTGTGTTGCACTTTATGGCTACTAGCAGCTTTCAGGCTGTGTCTGGGGATGTCATTGGAATCTCACAGCCCTCATTTTCGAGAATATTAACACAGGTGATGTATACCTAACTACCTCTTTTTTTTTTTTTTTGTTTATTTCTCGGTGGCCAGTTCTGTCCTAAAATCTCATGTTTATTGTTCTTTCAAATATACACACAGGTGTTGGCTGTTTTGCAGCCCCACATCGATGCCTCAATCTGCTTCCCTACCCAGGAGTCTCAGTGGCATGTCGTCAGGGTAGATTTCTATGAGCTGGCTGGCATGCCCAATGTGCTTGGAGCCATAGATTGCACACACATTCAGCTGAGACCACCTAGGGGCAGGCAGCACATATATACTAATCGACATCTAGAGCACTTCACAAATGTGCATGTGGTTTGTGATGCAAATCTCAAAATAATGAGTTTTGTTGCTGGTTACCCTTGGGGCTGCCATGACTCCTTCATCCTCGGTCAGTCATCCCTCTTTGATAAGTTTGAGGACGGACAAATGCCAGATGGATGGCTGCTGGGTATGTAATTTGATATGTGTAGGGCTGCGTATACTTTGTCCAAATACAGGGGCATATGTATTAACCTGTAGAAGGCATAAGGAAGTGTGAAACCAGTGATATGTGCAAGGTGATAAAGGCACCAGCCAATCAGCTCCTATATGTAAATGAACATTTAGGATCAGATTGTCCGCTGCCTTTATTACCTTGCACATATCACTGGTTTAACACTTCGTTATGCCTTCTATAGGTTAATACATCTGCCCCACAGTGTGTTACTTATGTGTTGCTGTATCTTAACATGAATCACGTTACTATATCTGTCTTTTAGGTGATGGAGGATATGGCTGTTTCTCTTGGCTTCTAACTCCATTGTCCCAACCTGATACCCCTGCTGAACACAATTACAATCATGCACATAAGTCCACGTGGAATGTGATAGAAAGATGTTTTGGTGTGCTGAAATCTAGGTTTCGGTGTCTGGATAAGTCTGGTGGCATTTAGTTGTATAGTCCCTCGAAGGTGACTTAAATTGTGTTCTGCTGCTGCTTTCTTCATAACATGTGTTTGCAACAACATCTGCCACATGTTGAGGAGGAGGATGAAAAAAGCAGCTAGAAAGCAGAGGAATTAGAGACATCTGGTGATACTTGGAGTACAGATGTAGGGAGGCAGGTTAGGCAAGAGCTCATCACTCACTATTTCTAAGGTAAGTTTGGTTTGCTTATTTCATTTGTTGTGTAATCATAAATAGATGTTGGCCCATTTTTAATTTAAACACCATTACTCAGAATGTGTCTGTCTCCTTGAGACATACAAACATACCCTCGCTTTATGCAAAACAAATGTCGCATGTGTATTGTGTTTATTTTAAAACTCCAAACAACAGATTATGAGTGGCATGCATTAAGTCTGGATAAGTGTTCGTAAACTTGCACTGCTAATTTATTACAAGCACACATAATCCATTTAGTCTTTTACTTTATGATTGTGTGTTACGTCCTAATGCACAGGTTTTCAAATTCGGCCCTCAGGACCACACACAGTGCATGTTTTGCACGTAACCCAGTAGAAGCACAGGTGTATGAATTACTGACAGACACTTTTTAAAAGGTTCACAGGTGGAGCTAAATATGTCACTTGTGAATCTGTGATTAGACCTGCAAAACATGCACTGTGTGGGTTCCTGAGGGCCGAGTTTGAGAACCTGTCTTCTAAATAAACACTCCTCAACATATAATATGTTAGCCTTGAGGAATACATGTGTCCCTATGTGTGATACTCCATCGTATTTAAGGGCAACAAACTTACTATCTTAAAAAATGATTCATTTCGTAATGTTTGCTGCAGTAAACTTGCTGATTTGTCAGTAAATACACAGTTTGCCACATATATACATTATTATACACATTATTAGTTTTTTGGTTAAAAATTACTTATTTTTTGGTTTTTGCATCATGTGTAACAACATTATTACTCATTTTTAACACACACAAACATGGCCCAACAATAATAACATTCAATTTGGCACTGAAATATCTGAATTCATTGACAACATATTAAAAGCTTTTTTGGTAATTAAATTGTGTTAATCTTGTAATGTTGTACAGAGAAGAAATGTAAAAAAGTTAACAATCACATTGTAATTTGTATTGGCTGCAGGATAGGAGAATGATTGGAATCTAGAAAGAGTAATGATTAGAAAAAAATCAAGTGGTCTGGTTACTTCCTGCTAAACATATGGTGGCTGCCTGGCAATGATTGTGTGTGCAGGATAGGAGCATCATTGGAATCTAGAAAGAGTAATGATTAGAAAAAAAATCAAGTGGTCTGGTCACTTCCTGCTAAACATATGGTGGCTGCCTGGCAATGATTGTGTGTGCAGGATAGGAGAATGATTGGAATCTAGAAAGAGTAATGATTAGAAAAAAAATCAAGTGGTCTGGTTACTTCCTGCTAACATGTATGTGCAGCTCTAACAACATTACCCTCCTCCAAAAAAAATCAAAGATGTTAAAGAATAAATGTGCGTACACATTTCATGTTGTTGTTTGTACCACTTATAATTAATGATGTTGTATAAATTGTCAAGGAGCTAAGTGTTATATATATTTTGGCAAACATACAATTACTAACTATTTTGATTAACTTATCAGAAATGTATAAATTAATTTTTGGTTGTTATTTTTTTTTGGGTGCCTGCTTGTCCTGCCCTTTGCCTTTAGCAATGTCATGTTGTCGTGCTCTGGTGGAGCGTCTTGTTGGTGATGAGACTGGCGTGATATTTGGAGTAGCGTACCAGAACTGCTGCTTATTTGCTGTTGGTGCATGGATCTGAGTGTTTCATTCAGGTTAGTGAGGGTGGCATTCAGTTCACGTCTAGCAGCATTTTGATTGTATACAATTCGGAATAAACTTTCATTTATCTTTTGATTGTTTTGAAAAATGTTCATATAACTTTGCTGTTGTCTGTGCTGTTCTTCCATTAGTTTGTGCTGTTCTTCCATTATGTGCTGTAGTTGGCCATGACCTGTGTAATGTCTGTACGCATGAGTTCCATGGTATTGCCAGATCTCGAGGTTTGTTCATTTTGTCTACTCATATTTCTGGTTATTCTTCTGAGGTGACATGGTAGGCTTGCAAACATTTGTGTCTGCCTATGCAGGCAATCTTCATTAGTGGCCTGCTGTCTAGCCCAAATGGTCTAAAATACCTGATCAGGGCCTTGTGTTACTGGTGTTGTTGGGCTGTGTTGTGGTGGTGGTGTGCTTTGCTGTGGTGGTGTACTCACAGGTGCTGGGGGGCTGATTCCTTGGATTAATGGCTGCATTTCTAAGATTATTGTCTCATCCATGTCACTGTGTTGCTGTTGTTGCAGAGGGATGCTGTTTCCAGGACTAGAAGCTGAAATGTTGTAAAAATATCCGTTAGCTATCCATATGTTTGATAAATGAAAACAAATCACTACACATGGAACACATGTCATTCGCTGTTGCTTTCAGATATTCTGCCTAGCAACATCATCACTGTGAACTGAAATACATACATATGCCTGTTTGTGGCAAATGTGTCTGGTTACTTCATTGTGAAAGCAAACACTTTAGTTTTATTGTAGATCAGACATACTCCACCATAAAAACACATTGTAATCCATAATGTGTTACCTTATAGCTTTTCTAAAACAAACATAGTAATGTTTTTATATGTATTTGGCAATGTGAGATCAAACACACATGCGCAAATTTGTTAAACCACCAAACTATTCTCAAAAAATAAACATGAGTTTCTGTTGCAGCTTTTTACACACAATGTGCTACTGTATGGCTCAAGTGGACATACATATCTTTACTTTATGTGGACAAGGCCATTTTGCTTGGATTCCATTTCATGTTTTACTTACTTTGGTAAGTATATAAGATTTTGATGTGCTTTGACTTAATGCGGTTAAGAAAAAGTTTGATTACGGTCTGAAATTGTTTACATTTATTTCAGTTTGATACTCACAATCAAGATGAGGGTAGTGTGGTTGACGTCTTGGAGGTGTGTCCAAAATTTGGAATGGGGGGACCGAACATACTGTGGATATTCTTTGTGGCGGGGTAGCCTGCTGTGGTTGGACCTGGACATCAGACCTTGCTTTCTTTGCTGCCACAGGTTTTTTGTGGTGGTGTCTTACAGAAGTCCCACTTCTGCTGCTCCAGACTTCTTTTGATGGACCTATTATTGAAAGTGAAATTTTGTTATGGCCATTCCTTTACAAACATACCCTATACTACAATGGACACTTTACCTGCTTCCGCAGCGTCATCATCATCAGATGTGATGGGAGTTACTGTAGGACGAGTAGTACAGCTTTTTTCTAACACTGTAAAAATATAATAAAAAAACATGGATTCATGCTATTGTTGATACATCCACCCATTATGTTTATAAACATTTATTCTTAAATAAATGCTTGCTTTATTTTTAACAAAAACATAAGGACCGGAAACCAAAAAACAACTACATAAAACAAGAAACATTGTCCAATAGCCATATGCACTATGGAAAGTGCAACACAGGAATACATGTACAGGACACTGACACAGGACACAAGTAAAAATACATACATTAACAACCAAAAACACACACATCTACATTTTGTAATGAAAGAAAAAATATTACAGATGCAATATATAAATTGCTCTGTGATGTGGCACTCCAAACACACATTACCACTATATGAACCAAACAAAAACAAAACACAAATTTAAAAATTACACTGCAGTGTTGTGTCAGGGTACAAATACAAACTCAAAATGAACAAACAAATAGTGGATTTATCAAACAATATATTACATTCAGTAATAATGACATTACACATGTAAGTGGTTCCCAAACCACTTTCCACTACTCCAGCCTCTAACATGACAACCACTGTTTTAGAAACATTGCACATGGATAAACTAAATATAAAACATAGTCCAAATTCATTAATAAAAAATGTCCAAAAGGAAAACATTATTGCTGGACAATTCAATGACACACCAAGTCCAAACTACACATGGAAAATATACTGGGGGAAAAAACATGACATACAATAAAGTAAGATGTTACATTGGCTTTTGTATAAAACATTACCAAAAACAAGGTATTTGCTGACACACACTTGAAGATGGGAGTAATATGCAACGTCACATGACACACATTTGAACAAAAAAAAAATGTCATAGAATGTTAATGCAAATACACATGCTCACCATTCTTCCTGGGCCTATCTGAATCCCGGACATGGGTTGCAGAGTCTATTTCAGGAGGTATTACACTCCGCATGGGCTCCTCATACTCCAGATATCTTGCAATATAGGGCTGGCCACTACTGGTTTTTCGAGCCGACTTCGCCTCCTTGGCCATTTTGGACTTGACACGTCGCTTTATGTCATAGTACCGTTTGCGGCATGTGTCCTCTGTCCGCTTGACCACCCCCTCACTATTGACAGCAGCAACAACTTTCGCCCACAACACCGTTGCCTGAAAAGCTCAAAATCTGAAAAGCTTCTTCCGTGTTGGCACCTTGGCGGACTCAGGCCCAAATAGCTGCCGCTGATACTTCATCAGCTCCCGCACCAATGCCACATTTTCAGCATAACTAAACTTGACATTCCGCCCAGTCTTAGTAGTGGTGCGTGGCTGCAGAGCACTCTGACTGTCACTATCACTGTCAGTTGAGGCTGCTGCAGCAACCTCACCCACCTCCTCCACCTCACTAACCTCACTCACACTCACCTCCTTCACCTGACCGACCTCCTCCCTCACTCACACCCTCCACCTCACCCACCTGTGAGTCACACATAATAGTGTGTCTAAACACTTAACACTGAAAAATCAAAAGACAAACAACACACTACTCCACTACCACTGCACAAATCACACACACACACACACACACACACACACACACACACACACACACACACTGACAAGGGACTATAAATAAAAAAAACTTGGACCAAAAATGAGACAAAACCACAAAAAACTAGACTACAAGAATGACAAGACTACTTTCAAACACAATACTACACTCAGAAATCGCCCACAAAACTCCTCACCAAACCAACTACTCACCAACCTCCACAGCACAACCTCCTTCCTCACCACTAACTAAACCCACGAGGTGCGGACAGTTTGGGGCGTATTTATATGGTTGCGCACAGACACTCCTACCATCTGAAACACAACCAATTATGAACGGGGATGAAAAACTAAACTAAAAGTGAAAATGCGGCCGCGGGAAAAAAAAACCCTGCCGCGTTTAACTTAGAAAAAAATCAGCAAAACAAACAAACACACATACGCAAACGACAATGATGGCCATAAATGTGCCCAAAAAAAATGACTGGCATCGACATCGGAAAACACGAAAACAATAAAGTCGACTGCTTCGTAACTTGGCGTATATAGTTTCAAAAAGTTGCATGAAAATGCACCCAATGCAAGACGAGTTTAAACACTACACAAACCGACACAAACACGAATATTAGTAAATATTGCCCCAGGTGGGGTAAAACAAATGATTGAGGATCTAGGTAGACTAGAGGAGTGGTCAAGAGTGTGGCAATTACAGTTTAGTGCCAAAAAATGCAAAATCATGCATTTGGGTCTCAAAAATCCAAAGGCTAAATATAGTATTAATGGCACGATACTGGAAACTACTGAGGAGGAAAAGGGATCTAGGAGTCACTATTTCCGGTGACTTAAAGGCAGGTAAGCAATGTAACAAAGCAATGAGGAAGGCTAGTCAGGTGCTTGGCTGCATTGGGAGAGGAATCAGCAGCAGAAAGAAGTAATAATGCCACTGTATAGGTCATTGGTACGGCCTCATCTAGAATACTGTGTTCAGTTCTGGAGGCTATATCTTCAAAAGGATATTACTACATTAGAGACTGTATAAAGAAGGGTAACTAAAATGGTTTATGGCCTACATCACAAAACATACCCAGAAAGACTAAAAAATCTCAATATGTATAGTTTGGAGCAGAGAAGGGAAAGGGGGGACACGATAGAAACTTTAAAATATATCAAGGGTTTTCACAAACTCCAGGAGGGAAACATTCTTCAAATGAAGAGAAGCAATAGGACACCAGGACAAGCACTGAGACTGAAACGGGGGAGGTTCAGGGGAAATTTGAGGAAAAATGATTTCTCAGAAAGGGTAGTGGAGAAGTGGAACAGCCTCTCATCAGAGGTGGTAGAGGCTAAGACAGTAGAGCAATTTAAACATGCATGGGACAGGCATATGAATATCCTTACAAAGAAATAAGGATTAAATAAGGTTTGAGATAAAAATATTGTAAAAAAAGGGGGCAGACTAGATGGGCCAAGTGGTTCTTATCTGCCGTCAAATTCTATGTTTCTATGTTTCACCTCCAGCCTCCTGCTCCCTGTCACCTTGTGCATCTCTCCAGCCTCCTGGCCCCTATCACTTAAGCCTTTTGCCACCTGTGTCGCCTCCGGCCTCCTGCTCCATCCACTTTCAGCCTCCTGCTCCATGTCACCTCCAGCCTCCTGCTCTATCGGGGTGATTCACTCCTGATCGATGCTGCGCGTTTTCGCAAAGCGGGCGATCAGGTACTAACTGCGCATTATGCACACATGCGTCAGACAGCAACAAAGGGCATCCCCGGTCAGCGATGGGATGGAGCAAAAAAATCCGATCGTATGGGCGTTCGCAAGGTGACAGGAGGAAGCTGCTTGTGGGTAGTAACTTACCGTTTATTGGGAGTGTCTGAAAAAATGCAGGCGTGCCCAAGTGTTTTCAGGGAGGGTGTCTGACGTCAGCTCCGGCCCCAATCAGCCTGTTGTGATCGCACTGTAGAAGTAAGTCCTGGGCTCCGCAGAGACTGCACAATGTGGATTTTAGCAGCTCAGCGTACACATAGGATCGCACACTTGCACAGCAAATATACACTGTGACTATCTGAATGCAGGACCTCAAAATTAGCCCAGCGATCAGGTCTGAATCACCACCAATGTATCACCTGCAGCTCCCTCTGTCATCTCCAGCCTCCTGCTCCCTATTTCACCTCCAGCCTCCTGCTCCCTGTGTCACCTTGTGCATCACTCCAGCCTCCTGACCCCTGCCACTCCAGCCTTTTGCCCCGTGTCGCCCCCAACCATGTCACTTCCAGTCTCCTGCTCAATGCCACGTCGTCTGCTGCTTTATATGTCACATCCAGCCTCCTGCTCCCTTTGTCATCTCCAGCCTCCTGCTTCCTTTTTCACCTCCAGCCTCCTCCTCCATGTATCACCTCCAGCCTCCTGCTCCCTGTTTCGCCTCCAGCTCACTGTGTCATTCCAGCCTCCTACTTCCTGTGTCATTCCAGCCTCCTGCTCCATGTATCACCTCCTGCCCCATGTCATTTGAGCTTCATGCCTCCTGTTACTCCAGCCTCCTGTCTTTCCAGCCATCTGCCCATGCATATTTCCAGCTTTCTGCCACCCAGTCTTTCCAGCCTCTGTCCCCCATCTTTACAGAGAAGTACAAGTCAGGGTTGGGTTATAAAAAAATATCCAAATCTTTGATGTCTACCTGGAGCACCATCAAATCCATCATCTTCAAATGGAAAGAACATTAATCAGAGAGGCAGCACAGAGACCAAAAGTAACCCTAAAGGAGCTGCAGAGTTCCACAGCAGACACTGGTGTAGCTGCGCATGTGACCACAATAAGCTGTACACTCTATAGAGCTGGGCTTTATGGAAGAGTGGCCAGAAAAAAGCTATTACTTAGTGTTAAAAATAAGAAGGCACGTTTTGAGTTTGCCAGAAGGCATGTGGATGACTCCCCAAATGTATGGAGGAAAGTGCTCTGATTAGATGAGACTAAAATTGAACTTTGCGGCCACCAAGGATAACTCTATGTCTGGCGCAAACCCAACACATCCCATCACCCCAAGAACACCATCCACACAGTGAAACATGGTGGTGGCAGCATCATGCTGTGGGGGTGTTTTTCAGCAGCAGGGACTGGGAAACTTTTGAATCAAGGGAAAGATGGATGGTGCTAAATACAGGGATATTCTTGAGCAAAACCTGTTTCAGTCTGCCAGTGATTTGAGACTGGGATGGAGGTTCACCTTCCAGCAGGACAATGAATGTGTTGTTTGCTTCATAATAATAATTAAAAAAAAATCTTCAAAGTTGTAGGCATGTTTTGTGAATGAAATTATGCAAACTGTCAAACAATCCATTTTAATTCCAGGTTGTGAGGCAACAAAACATGAAAAATGCAAAGAGGTGAATACTTTAGCAAGGCACTGTAGGCCATTTGTAAGACTTTCTTAATGTTCAGGTAATTATCTCCTCGACCAGGCTCGCACCTGTGGACTGACCTCCTCTTATTGGGGAGCAAACACCAAAAGGTTTCTTTAGCACCACCTCAAATTCGTTCAGTTCCTGGGGTTATTCTCTCCCTCAGTGTGGGTGCTCACCTTAATACAGGTCCCTATGTGCCTTGAAAGGTATCTTTACTTTGAGCTTCATATATCGTTTTTTATTCACAGCATTAGGGGTCACCCTCTCCCTCCAATAAGACGCTCACCTTGAACATCGGCCCTATATTCCTTAAAAGGTTTCTTTCAATGTGTCCTTCCACAGACCTCCTCTATGAGGGCGTATTGTCTTTCCTCAAGGTGATTAATTCTCCTCAGTCATAGAGTGGATATCAAGAAATCCATTCGAAAAGTGTTAAAAAAATGTAATTCCAAATATATCTCCATAAGTTGATAGCAGCATACAACAATTAAAAATCAAAAACTCAATAAAAATTTAGTAAAAAATCCCCCCAAACAGGCGGCCTGGGTTTATCCTTTAACACTCCCCTTAAAAGCCGGTAGGAGAAATTCCTCCCAAAACACTATAACGGGGGAAAAAATTAATATAAAAATCTCTCCAGCCTTAGGGCCTCAATACAGGGTTGTAAATATGAAAAAACCTTACCACCTGGGGGTTTAGAACACTGGTGCCAACGCGTTTCGGATAAAAATCCTTCCTCAGGGCATATCACAGGACTAACCCAGTCGGCCTTTTAAACCCAAAAAAACCAACCGTATATACTCGGCGCCTGTTCCTTTAGACCACTGGCAAACTACACCTGAGACTGAGCTGCAGCTTCCTAATCAGGGTTATTGCAAATACCCTTTGTAGCAAGCAAACTAAAATGTTGAAACCAAGGTTTCAATAGGAAGCGCTGTCCAGTCACAAATCAATTAATCAAATCAATTTAATTCCACAAACAACATATATGGCCATATATTGACATAAAATAAGAATTCATAAGACTTTAGTACAATGATAACAAATAAATAATTTAAAATTGTAAATCAATTATAAGCAGTTAGTGTTGCTCCAAAATCACGGGCATGCAGTCTCATTCACTTATGTGGTTAGTCATCCACTCCTAATTTATATTCCAATAGCCAGATGGCAATCTTAATTAGTGAGTCCAGAGAATGCAGGTGTCCTTTAAGAACAATGTTCAATGTCCTCCTCCCACCCGTATTTAACAATTAACGGGGGCTTTTTCAAAAGACGGGGACTGTTATTCCTTATAACTTTTTTGTTGTTCACTCCTTGCTGAGTGTTTAGAAAATACTCCTCCCTCCCGTAACTTTCTTACCGGGGATGTCTTGCTGAATGGAGGTTTTTCTTATGGATATCCGGACACAGGGGATCTCTCAGCCAGAGAGCATTCGACCCTCTGCAATGTCCGTGCAACTGCTGGTCCCAGCTCTAACACAGCAGCAGACGAACACTCGCACTCTCAGACTGCCGGACTGCTACGCCAAATCACGTGACGCGTTTCTCCGCCTCTCCGTTTCCGGATACTCGGCGGCTTCCTCAGACGTGTATAATGAGTGTCCTGCTAGGTGCTATTTATCCTCCTTTCATTATATCTCATTGCCGGCCATCTCATTACACAAGGGTGCATTCATTAATTTAATCATTAAAACAGGCACCTACTTCCGGCTTCCGTAATTTGCGTTCCACCTGCGGACATTTTGCGTTCCAACATATCATTACTGCATAAAGCATTTATAATAATAAAAAAGTCTTAGAATAAAAACATAATCTAATACAATAATACCACACAACATATAAAGAATAAATATACAATATAGAAATATATATAAAATAAAAATCAGATGTATGTCTGCCAGTTAGTCCTACCATCTAAAATACATATATATAATATAATATCTTCCAGAATATTGTCAGAAAAAACCAAAGAGGGGGTAAGAAAAACGAGAAAGGGAAGGGGGGGGGGGGGGGGAGGGAGGGGGAGAGCGGGTCAGTGGGGGGGAAGGGGGAGGGGGGGAAGGGGGGGTTGGAAAATTATGGGGGGGGGGGGAGGGGGGGGGGGGGAGGGGGGAGGAAAAGGGAGGGGGGGGGGTTTAAACATTATTTAATTCGATTGTATCATTCAGGCCTCCTGGTGTAAGAGTCCTCATATTAAAAATCCAAAAAGCCTCCCGTCTGCACAGACGGTTATACCTATCTCCCCCCCTTGCTGTAGTCTTTATTTGTTCAACGGCTATAACCTTTACGTTCTTAATGTTCATGTGTCCGGATATCCATAAGAAAAACCTCCATTCAGCAAGACATCCCCGGTAAGAAAGTTACGGGAGGGAGGAGTATTTTCTAAACACTCAGCAAGGAGTGAACAACAAAAAAGTTATAAGGAATAACAGTCCCCGTCTTTTGAAAAAGCCCCCGTTAATTGTTAAATACGGGTGGGAGGAGGACATTGAACATTGTTCTTAAAGGACACCTGCATTCTCTGGACTCACTAATTAAGATTGCCATCTGGCTATTGGAATATAAATTAGGAGTGGATGACTAACCACATAAGTGAATGAGACTGCATGCCCGTGATTTTGGAGCAACACTAACTGCTTATAATTGATTTACAATTTTAAATTATTTATTTGTTATCATTGTACTAAAGTCTTATGAATTCTTATTTTATGTCAATATATGGCCATATATGTTGTTTGTGGAATTAAATTGATTTGATTAATTGATTTGTGACTGGACAGCGCTTCCTATTGAAACCTTGGTTTCAACATTTTAGTAGGCCTTTTAAACCCCACTGAGCCCTTCCCCTCCCTTCTTCAACCAATCAGAAAATAGTCATAATTTTATACTCCAAAATACATACTGATAGTAACCACTTTCTATATATCATATTTATATCCTAATAATTTCTAACAATACACAAACAACCCTTAAATATAGTTAAAAATCAAAGGAAAAAGACAATATGAATCTTAATTGGTGAAACATAAAGTCCGTCATGGAATGTCCATCCATATTACTCTCCATATTCTTCTTTAGCAAGCGTTATATCAAGACCGGATCCCTGATCCATAATTGAGGTGTAGCCTTAGTCCCCCGGCGGGCATCACTTCCGACGTACATACGTCATAGTCCCTCCACATCAAGGATCCCCCCAGTAAGTTTATCGAGTTCCTAGACATATAGAGGCCGCCGTTGTCTCTTGCGGACCTTCCGATGACGTACTTCCGGTCCAGTGAGACGCAAAACAGGAAGTGGTTGGAACGCATCAGATTTCTTCAGCGCTGGCTAGATATAGAGACTCCCAGCGTTTATCAAATGTATACGTTCCCATAGGAGAAGGCAATCAAAAAAGAGATTCTGTTAGAGATCATCATATGTATATCACTTTTTTCTGTTATTATTAGTTAAACACAGATTTTTCATATAGATTCATTATAATGCCCCTAAATGGGTATCTCTACCTTAACATAGATTTTTAATCCATATATGTGCATATGCGGACTTAATTACATCCCAATCTGATTCCATAGCATCCCCTATAATCACTCTATGGGTTCCCTCACAGGAACCACTTCATCTCAAATTCTACATTAAGCCCCTTAGGGACCAAAGTCCTCAGCTCATATATAGCCCTCATTTCCATTTTTGCCAGTTTTGCCTCCCCATCATTCGTCCTCCAACCTGGAGTTACCACCTTAATTCCACAAAACCTAATTAAGTGATTAATATTGCACTCATGTTTCTTACTAAAATGCAATGACACATTGTGGGATTCAATGCCCATTTTGATGTTCCGGATGTGCTCAGCCATTCTTATTTTGAGCATACGGGTAGTTCTCCCTATATATTTTGACCCGCATGAACATTCTAGGAGATACACACAATTTTTTGTGTTACACGTTAGAAAGTCTTTTATATCATAGACCTTCTTAGTTTGTGTGGATCTATATTGTGTCAATTTCCCTTCTATGTTCTTACATGCTCTGCACATAGTGCAGAGACTGCATCTGAAGAAGCCTTTAGATCTGTTCCTAGTAAGCATTGTAGGTACCGATACCACACTGTTGACAACACTTTCTTTCAGGTTTTTAGCCCTTTTATAAACAAACCTGGGGAACTTAGAGACCACCTCCTGTAGACAGGGATCTTTTCCCAAGATTGACCAATGCCGCATTATTATTTTTTCCACTTGTTTATGTTGACTATTGAATGATGTAACAAAAGACACGTCACCTATGACCTTATCCTTAGTGACTTGACTTTTATTTAACATTTCTATACGATTGTAGCCACCGGTCGTGTCCATAGCGTATTGGACACTGTCCTGATCATAACCCTTTGCTAAAAACTGTTCTCGTAATAACTGTGCTTGCTGCCAATACACCCCCTCATCTGAACAGTGTCAGGATTCTGATTTTGTCTGTCCCCGGCGGGGGCACTAGTGGGTCAGTGTTGGTGTGACGTAATACACGAGGAGACCGAAGAATAGTCCTGCGCATAGGCGCTGATATTTATTATGTCACGGGGATCACAAAGCAATTGAATAACAGGTGCAGTGGAATGCAATTGCAGAAATAACAGGAAATAAATATTCAAAAGTCACTGGTAACTATGATTGAAACAAACAGAACTCCGGTAATTGTAAAAAGCACACAGTCTCAGTATAACTCAGGATGAAATAACTTTGGAAAAACAGAACTCTGATAACTGTATAGTCTCTATGAAGCACAAGTCCAGATAGCCTAACGAGCTTAAGCAGGAGACAGTCTCTAAGCAAATAGATGTTAACTGCTGAGATGCACAGATGGTAACTGATAATGAGTGCACAGGTAGATAATGATAAAACACCTGAGGAGAGTCTCTTACTGCTGGTGGATTGTGGCTGGCTGTGGCTGGAGTTTGTAGTTCCACAGGAACACTGGAACAGTGAGATGACTTGGAGATGCCAGAAATAGGAGACTGCTGGAAACAAAGGATTGAAGACTGGAACCTGGAACTGGAAACTGGAATGGAACTGGAACTGCTGGGACCTGTAGTTCCACAGGTCCAATACACAGGGGTATCTCGTCAGACAGATGACTGCAAACAGGAGACGCCTGTTCACAGAATGTGACGTGTTGTCCAAGGCGATGAGACTGAGCCAGGAACTGGAGTTTATACCCCTTGGTCTGTGAAGATTGGATGTTGCATCTCTGTGAGGACACACCCTGCTGGATTAGGTGTTCAGATCAGCTGTGAGTTAGCTGAAGCACTGTGTACTCCAGGCTGCAGTAGACTGAAAACTGGAACAGAACTGAACTGCTGGAACCTGTAGTTCCACAGTAGTGATGCGACGGAGAATGCAGAGTCCTGACAAACAGTTTCTTCTATCTCTTTGGAACTGGCTGATCGGAATACTCTTCAGCCAGTACTGGTGGTGATTACTTGTATGGTCTATATACGAGTTGCAGTCAGTGGGTTTGGTGTAGTTGCTGGTTTTAACCTGGTCATTCTCTATATAGATACGTAGGTATATAGAGAATGACCAGGTTAAAACCAGCAACTACACCAAACCCACTGACTGCAACTCGTATATAGACCATACAAGTAATCACCACCAGAACTGGCTGAAGAGTATTCCGATCAGCCAGTTCCAAAGAGTTAGAAGAAACTGTTCAGATGAGGGGGTGTATTGGCAGCAAGCACAGTTATTACGAGAACAGTTTTTAGCAAAGGGTTATGATCAGGACAGTGTCCAATACGCTATGGACACGACCGGTGGCTACAATCGTATAGAAATGTTAACTAAATGTCAAGTCACTAAGGATAAGGTCATGGGTGATGTGTCTTTTGTTACATCATTCAATAGTAAACATAAACAAGTGGAAAAAATAATAAGGCGGCATTGGTCAATCTTAGGAAAAGATCCCTGTCTACAGGAGGTGGTCTCTAAGTTCCCCAGGTTTGTTTATAAAAGGGCTAAAAACCTGAAAGAAAATGTTGACAGCAGTGTGGTATCGGTACCTAAAATGCTTACTAGGAACAGATCTAAAGGCTTCTTCAGATGCAGTCTCTGCACTATGTGCAGAGCATGTAAGAACAAAGAAGGGAAAGTGACACAATATAGATCCACACAAACTAAGAAGGTCTATGATATAAAACACTTTATAACGTGTAACACAAAAAATTGTGTGTATCTCCTAGAATGTTCATGCGGGTCACAATATATAGGGAGAACTACCCGTATGCTCAAAATAAGAATGGCTGAGCACATCCGGAACATCAAAAGGGGACTTGAATCCCACAATGTGTCATTGCATTTTAGTAAGAAACATGAGTGCAATATTAATCACTTAATTAGGTTTTGTGGAATTAAGGTGGTAACTCCAGGTTGGAGGACGAATGATGGGGAGGCAAAACTGGCAAAAATGGAAATGAGGGCTATATATGAGCTGAGGACTTTGGTCCCTAAGGGGCTTAATGTAGAATTTGAGATGAAGTGGTTCCTGTGAGGGAACCCATAGAGGTGATTACAGAGGATGCTATGGAATCAGATTGGGATGTAATTAAGTCCGCATATGCATATATATGGATTAATAATCTATGTTAAGGTAGAGATACCCATTTAGGGGCATTATGATGAATCTATATGAAAAATCTGTGTTTAACTAATAATAACAGAAAAAAGTGATATACATATGATGATCTCTAACAGAATCTCTTTTTTGATTGCTTTCTCCTATGGGAACGTATACATTTGATAAACGCTGGGAGTCTCTATATCTAGCCAGCGCTGAAGAAATCTGATGCGTTCCAACCACTTCCTGTTTTGCGTCTCACTGGACCGGAAGTACGTCATCGGAAGGTCGGCGAGAGACAACGGCGGCCTTTATATGTCTAGGAACTCGATATACTTACTGGGGGGATCCTTGATGTGGAGGGACTATGACGTATGTACGTCGGAAGTGATGCCCGCCGGGGGACTAAGGCTACACCTCAATTATGGATCAGGGATCCGGTCTTGATATAACGCTTGCTAAAGAAGAATATGGAGAGTAATATGGATGGACATTCCATGACGGACTTTATGTTTCACCAATTAAGATTCATATTGTCTTTTTCCTTTGATTTTTAACTATATTTAAGGGTTGTTTGTGTATTGTTAGAAATTATTAGGATATAAATATGATATATAGAAAGTGGTTACTATCAGTATGTATTTTGGAGTATAAAATTATGATTATTTTCTGATTGGTTGAAGAAGGGAGGGGAAGGGCTCAGTGGGGTTTAAAAGGCCGACTGGGTTAGTCCTGTGATATGCCATGAGG
This sequence comes from Pseudophryne corroboree, assembly GCF_028390025.1. NCBI lineage: Eukaryota > Metazoa > Chordata > Amphibia > Anura > Myobatrachidae > Pseudophryne > Pseudophryne corroboree. The sequence goes on along the minus strand of NC_086447.1, from coordinate 288,594,864 downwards.
AAGGATTTTTATCCGAAACGCGTTGGCACCAGTGTTTTAAACCCCCAGGTGGTAAGGTTTTTTCATATTCACATCCCTGTATTGAGGCCCTAAGGCTGGAGAGATTTTTATATTAATTTTTTCCCTCGTTATAGTTTTTTGGGAGGAATTTCTCCTATCAGCTTTTAAGGGGAGTGTTAAAGGATAAACCCAGGCCGCCTGTTTGGGGGGATTTTTTACTGAATTTTTATTGAATTTTTGTTTTTTGTTTTTTAATTGTTGTATGCTGCTATCCACTTATGGAGATATATTTGGAATACATTTTTTTTTAACACTTTTCGAATGGATTTCTTGATATCCACTCTATGACTGAGGAGAATTAATCACCTTGAGGAAAGACAATACGCCCTCATAGAAGAGGTCTGTGGAAGGACACATTGAAAGAAACCTTTTAAGGAATATAGGGCCGATGTTCAAGGTGAGCGTCTTATTGGAGGGAGAGGGTGACCCCTAATGCTGTGAATAAAAAACGATATATGAAGCTCAGAGTAAAGATACCTTTCAAGGCACATAGGGACCTGTATTAAGGTGAGCACCCACACTGAGGGAGAGAATAACCCCAGGAACTGAACGAATTTGAGGTGGTGCTTAAGAAACCTTTTGGTGTTTGCTCCCCAATAAGAGGAGGTCAGTCCACAGGTGCGAGCCTGGTCGAAGAGATAATTACCTGAACATTAAGAAAGTCTTACAGAGGCTTTGGTCCATCCGTGTTGTAGCGCTTGTGAACTACTCCATTTTGTTGTGTTGTATGTGAATTGAAGAGTGGTGATCTTTGGCGGTTTAGTGCAAAGCGGCTACAGGGCGCAAGTTACATCTCTCTTGCTTTTCATACTGTAGGCCATTTGTTGCTAGGCAGATCAAGTTTGTTTATGGGTTTTGTAGTTGGCTAGGGATTATCATATCAGTATATGGGCAGATTCTTGTGTTAGGGTATATAAGGATGAATTTGATATCATTAGCCCTCTTGTCGGGTTGGAAGCCCACCCACCCACTCACCAAAAAGCATTTTTTTTCTCAATTTACAATTCGGTTGCTAATTTCATCAGGAACTCAAGTTGTATTAAGTAGGCGGGAAGGCGCTACTGCCCAGTGGTCACGTGTGGCATAAGTGGTCATTATGGAGCACTTACCCTTTTGAAGGACAGTAGGTGTGTCCTGCTCGGGTGGGGGGCAATGGGCACTTCTTTGCAGAAGTGTCCATACTGTGCCATAATAAAGGGTGGTGAGACCTTCTCAGCGCAGGTTATGCTTATATATAGATGGGATGTTTCAGTCGCTGCCCTTTTCCAGTTGGGGCATTTCAGTCACCGCCATTTTATACGATCTAGTTTCCTAGAGCTGGTTAATGTAGCACCTTCCTTTCCACCCCTTTACGAATAGGGTCATTCCAATTAATACATTTAATGACCTTTTAATACAATGCAGTGGTGTCCGTGTCATTATTCTTAGTTGATAAGCTAGTTTAAAGTGTGTTATTAAGGTATTAATAAATGTATAGACACCTTATAGCCTCAGCAAGGGGAGGATTATTTACTCACTAACATTGGTGGAGAAGTGTTGTTTGAAAATATGGCATTTATACTATGGCTGTTATCTTCTTTTCTTTGGATAGAACTGATTACTTAACTGCATCTCAGCAGAGAAATGCTGGCATGGTACTACAGAAGGACAGCAGCAGCCCATAACATCGAGAGGCAGTCAGGAGCTTTTTGCTCTCTATGCAGTCAAATAAAGCAAAAGATAACAAAAATCATGCAACTTTAAATAATTCACTGGGATTCCAGATAAGCTGTGGGTGGTAAGCAGGGAGAATAAGTCTAGGATCTATAAAGGCAATATGACCTCAATTTTACTTAACTGTAATTGTATTTTGCACAGATCAATATCAGTGGAAACATTTCTTTCTTTGTTTTATCTAGCTATAAAGCAATAATCTCTTGACCTCCCATCCCTCTCAGTGCAACTCCCTGCCAATGTGTACTGTACTTACAATAACCTGTAATTTAATCGAAGAAAGGCCTGAGCAACCAATTGTAATACTATTCAATTCCTAACTGTCTATAATGTTGTTGGTTCTTAAATGGGCAGGGTTGGGATACAACTTGTAGCAGATCTGATCATCATAATGGGCCGTAAAAGGGGACAGCAGCAGAAGATGAGTATAGGATACTCTGGGACGCACTGACCTGTTTAGTCATGTGGTTGTGTTTTTGAGGACAGGGCTGTATGTGTCAGTAGAGATGTGAAGAGGGGAATAGAAGCAAGCAGGACACCAGACATAATTCATACTTAGGGGTCAATTCATGCACCATACTTAGGGGTCAAGTCTAAATGCCCCCCTCGCATCCTGATCTCGCACTAAACTCACTGATTTTTGTTTGCAGCCCTGTGAACATCGCTCCTAATTGAACTGACCCCTAAGAGACATTAAAAGGAGCAGGATTCTAACAGTAGTGATCAAGATAGAACAGCTATAGAGGACAATGTTAATACACTTCTACAGTACTTATTGTTTTCAACCACAGATCACTGATCATCGAAACAGCTGTTTTTCTGTCTATTCTTATCTCAAACTTTTACTCGTCTTTTAAAAGTAAAGTCAAACAGTCAATTTCAATATTTAATTTTAACATAGCCTATATAGTAAAGTATGAACAATGCATCTGCTGACATTTGTTAGGCGCCCTACACATTAGGCGATGTGCCGCCGAGGTGCCCGACGGCCGATACGGCCGACGGGTGACCCGGCGGCGGGGGACAGTGACGGGGGGAGTGAAGTTTCTTCACTCCCCCCGTCACCCGGCTCCATAGACGTGCAGGCAAATATGGACGATCTCGTCCATATTGGCCTGCATGCACAGCCGACATGTCACCAGCGATGAACGAGCGCGAGGACGCGCATCGTTCATCGCTGGTGACTCCACACTGCACGATATGAACGTTATCTCGTTCATTAATGAACAAGATCGTTCATATCGTGCAGGGATATCGGCATGTGTGTAGGGCCTATTAGTTGGAAGAAGCAAAATTACTAAACAGTGTTACAGACCTAAGTACATTATTACCATGTAAAATGTAGTATGCAGTGAACAAAATAAGGAAATCATTAGACTTCGTTTCAGATTATTTCACTTTATATTGTACACCCTACAAATACAAAGGATGTCCTGTAGATTTCTAGAGGATATCCAGGTATCTGGAATGTAGGTGTCACTTTGGAATGTCATTGAATTTATCCGAAAGCTGTCACCATCTGTCAGAGATGTCCGATTCTTATTAACTTGTAGAGAACCTCTAATATGTATAACACATTCTGTATTCTGATTGTCAATCTGCTTGATTAAAAGTTAAAAATAAAATGTTAATTAAAACCTTAATTTAGCATCTTTCTTTAAGTGTTTGTTTCGTGTATAATTCAATATTTAGCTTTTGTTTAGCAAAGCATAGCTATCAAGCAAATTCACATATTTTAGTCCGAGTTTAATCAGAAATATGCATATGTATTGTCTATTATATTATGGGTCACTACTTGACTTTCATAGAAGAGAGTGAGCTGGTAATGCTGAAAGTACACTATTAATATTAACTTCAAATGATATGGCTGTTATTTCCATCAAATTATCATATGGCTTTAAAATGACATTAATAAATCATCCAAACAAATTTTATTAACTACTGTAATGTATAGTTCTCTAATGTTATTTTTTATTTTATTTTGAGCAATAATGTTTTCATATAGAAGCACATTTGACACTAAAATGCATCAGTTAAACAGGAGTCTTGTAACAAGAGACCATACATACAGTATGCCTTTTAATGAAGCATCCTGATGCTGGTATTTCAGAAAACAACATTTGAGATTCAGCAAATGTAGGTATTTACTGACAATAATGTACATATTCTCATGGCAATCAGGAGCTATGATGGGCCCAGGTGCTGTGGGGTAAAATGATTATACAGCTTGCCTGTTATACTGAAGCTATGTGCTAGGAGTAGGCTCTCATCCCACAGCTGAGGGAGTACAATCTGCAGTAGTCCAATCCACAGGACAAAGATGGTGAGTACTGTCAGTCTTTATGACTGTCCTGTCAGTCTGTTTTCCTGTCCTATCTGTAGCACCAGCCTGACCCTAATTAATTTGGTATGCACCAATCCCCCTTAATTCTTGCGCTACAGTATCTTCTCTGCTCTCTTCCATCAGGGTGACGGCTACCAAAGATGGCACTTGTTTGTGAGGCTAATTGCATCATGGGGTGGAGAGTGGCTGTTTTCCTCAGGCACCTTCATCATGTTGTACCATCTGGTTATACCACTACACGCGTGCATACCTGAAACTAGCACTGCCTACCAGTGGTGCAAGTAGAAAAAATGTCTTACAGGTACTGTGTGTGCGCGCCTAAGGTGCGCGCGTCAAAAATATGGGTGTGGCCAAATGCCACATGGGGCATTGCCAATGAAAATGGGGGGCGTGATACACATATGGGGGGAGGGGCAGATACACATATGACCCCAATAGTGCCAGATACACGTTGCCCCACAGTGCCAGATATACATTGCCCCACAGTGCCAGATACACATTGCCTCACTGTGCCAGATATACAAATGCCCCCAGAGTGCCAGATATACATTACCTCACAGTGCCAGATACAGATTGCCCCACAGTGCCAGATACACAAATGCCCCCACTATGTCAGATATACATTGCCCCCAGTGCCAGATACAGAAATGCCCCCAGTGTCAGATATGCCCTCAGTGCCAGATACAAAAATGCCCCCAGTGCCAGATACACATGTTCCCGCAGTGCCAGATATGGCCACAGTGCAAGATACACATGTCCCCCCCAGTGCCAGATATGCCCCCAGTGCCAGATACACATGTCCCCGCAGTGCCAGATATGCCCCCAGTGCCAAATACACATGTCCCCCCAGTGCCAGATATGCCCCCAGTGCCAGATACACATGTCCCCCCAGTGCCAGATATGCCCCGAGTGCCAGATATCCCCCAGTGCCGGATATGCCCCCAGTGCCAGATACACATGTCCCTCCAGTGCCAGATATGCCCCCAGTGCAAGATATGCTCCCAGTGCCAGGTATACATGTCCCCCCAGTGCCAGATATCCCCCAGTGCCAGATACACATGTCCCCCCAGTGCCATAAATGCCCCCAGTGCCAGGTATACATGCCCCTCCCAAGTGCCAGATATGCTCCCAGTGCCAGGTATACATGAAGCCCCCCCCCCCCCGCTGCTCACCGCTGCTGCTGTCCTGTTTGTGTGAGGGGAGGAGAGCGCAGTCTGCGCCTCTTCTTCCCCTCAGTCTCCGGCGGGTGCAGGTGAGTTCAATTCAGCGCCGATCCGTGAGCCAATCAAAGCTCCCGATCCGGCAGCCTTGGCTGCCGGTCCACGAGCTCTGATTGGCTCACAGGCGGCGCTGAATTGAATGAAGACACTGAGGGGCAGGAGAGGCGCAGGCTGCACTCTCCTCCCCTCACATCAGTGGTAGCGGCAGTGAGCAGCAGCGGGAGGGAGGGGCGGCCCATCGGTATGGGTACGGCGTACCCACGGCTAAATTCTTATGGGTACGCCGTGCCCACCCATACCCACATACTTGCACCGCTGCTGCCTACCCATGAGTCTGTATTTTCTGTCTGCCTGTATCCCAGTCAGTGTGTTTGGTTATCAGGTCTGTCTGTAATGTCTGTCATTTTACTGTGTTTTCCAGTCCTATCTGTGAGTCTATTCTTTCTCTCAGTCTCTATGTCTGTCCTGTCAGTCTGTATGTATATTATGTCAGTCTTTTTACCAGTTCACTATCAGAGTATGTCTGTCCTGTCAGTCTGTACGGCTGCCCTGTTAGCCTGTTTCCTAGTCCTATCTGTTAGTCTATCCTTTCTGACAGTGTGTCTCCCCATCCTGCCAGTGTTTTTGCCTCCCAGGCCTGTCAGTATGCAGGTCTGTCCTGTTAGACTGATTCCCTGTTCTATCTGTGACCATGTTCTTTCAGTTAGTCTCCCAATCTCATCAGTGTGTATGTCCTGTCAGTAAATATGCACAAGCTACATTGTACCCATCTACCACCAATCATGGGAATGTTAATTTTTAAGTTAAAGCTTAATGCTATGCCCATAGACCTCCATGAGGATTGCAAAATCACTCAGTTCATTATAGTACAGAGTTACGTACTTACCTTTTACATGGGTCCAGCACGCCAGATACATTTCTCTAGATCCCTTGTTGGGTTGCATCATTATGTGCATGTGTTAGCTGTGTATGCACATAGCAGAAACTAGTGAGTCAATGCAGTGTAGCATACTGTACTTCATAAGGTATCTCTGAGTGCCTGAGATAAAAAGTTATCACTGCCATCATTAAAAAAATAGATTCCTTAATTGGGTAAAAGCAGAAATTCTGCCTATGATGACCAGGCTCTCAAATCTGCAATAAAATAACATACCCAATTAAAAGACATCCTAGTGCAAATATGTTGCAAAAAACATAAATCTACTACAGGTTGAGTATCCCTTATCCAAAATGCTTGGGACCAGAAGTATTTTGGATATCGGATTTTTCTGTATTTTGGAATAATTGCATACCATAATGAGATATCATGGCGATGGGACCCAAGTCTAAGCACAGAATGCATTTATGTTTCATATACACCTTATACACACAGCCTGAAGGTAATTTTAGCCAATATTTTTAATAACTTTGTGCATTAAACAAAGCATGTGTACATTCACACAATTCATTTATGTTTCATATACACCTTATACACACAGCCTGAAGGTCATTTAATACAATATTTTTAATAACTTTGTGTATTAAACAAAGTTTGAGTACATTGAGCCACAGAAAACAAAGATTTCACTATCTCACTCTCACTCAAAAAAAGTCCGTATTTCGGAATATTCCGTATTTCGGAATATTTGGATATGGGATACTCAACCTGTACTAACATATACAGTAAGTACCTTACTGTATAATACTAGAGATGAGCGGGTTCGGTTTCTCTGAATCCGAACCCGCCAGAACTTCATGTTTTTTTTCACGGGTCCGAGCGACTCGGATCTTCCCGCCTTGCTCGGTTAACCCGAGCGCGCCCGAACGTCATCATGACGCTGTCGGATTCTCGCGAGGCTCGGATTCTATCGCGAGACTCGGATTCTATATAAGGAGCCGCGCGTCGCCGCCATTTTCACACGTGCATTGAGATTGATTAGGGAGAGGACGTGGCTGGCGTCCTCTCCGTTTAGACACTTGATTTACTAATTTTGGGGAGCATTAGGAGTACTCAGTAGTGTACAGTGCAGAGTTTTGCTGATAGTGACCAGTGACCACCACTTTTATTTATAATCCGTTCTCTGCCTGAAAAAAGCGATACACAGCACACAGTGACTCAGTCACATACCATATCTGTGTGCACTGCTCAGGCTCAGGCCAGTGTGCTGCATCATCTATTATCTATATATAATATTATATATCTGTCTGACTGCTCAGCTCACACAGCTTATAATTGTGGGGGAGACTGGGGAGCACTACTGCAGTGCCAGTTATAGGTTATAGCAGGAGCCAGGAGTACATAATATATTATATAGTGAGTGACCACCAGACACACAGTGCAGTTTATTTAATATATCCGTTCTCTGCCTGAAAAAAGCGATACACACAGTGACTCAGTCAGTCACATACCATATCTGTGTGCACTGCTCAGGCTCAGGCCAGTGTGCTGCATCATCTATATATATTATATATCTGTCTGACTGCTCAGCTCACACAGCTTATAATTGTGGGGGAGACTGGGGAGCACTACTGCAGTGCCAGTTATAGGTTATAGCAGGAGCCAGGAGTACATAATATTATATTAAAATTAAACAGTGCACACTTTTGCTGCAGGAGTGCCACTGCCAGTGTGACTAGTGACCAGTGACCTGACCACCAGTATATAATATTAGTAGTATACTATCTCTTTATCAACCAGTCTATATTAGCAGCAGACACAGTACAGTGCGGTAGTTCACGGCTGTGGCTACCTCTGTGTCGGCACTCGGCAGCCCGTCCATAATTGTATATACCACCTAACCGTGGTTTTTTTTTCTTTCTTTATACATACATACTAGTTACGAGTATACTATCTCTTTATCAACCAGTCTATATATTAGCAGCAGACACAGTACAGTGCGGTAGTTCACGGCTGTGGCTACCTCTGTGTCGGCACTCGGCAGCCCGTCCATAATTGTATATACCACCTAACCGTGGTTTTTTTTTCTTTCTTTATACATACAAACTAGTTACGAGTATACTATCTCTTTATCAACCAGTCTATATATTAGCAGCAGACACAGTACAGTGCGGTAGTTCACGGCTGTGGCTACCTCTGTGTCGGCACTCGGCAGCCCGTCCATAATTGTATATACCACCTAACCGTGGTTTTTTTTTCTTTCTTTATACATACATACTAGTTACGAGTATACTATCTCTTTATCAACCAGTCTATATATTAGCAGCAGACACAGTACAGTGCGGTAGTTCACGGCTGTGGCTACCTCTGTGTCGGCACTCGGCAGCCCGTCCATAATTGTATATACCACCTAACCGTGGTTTTTTTTTCTTTCTTTATACATACATACTAGTTACGAGTATACTATCTCTTTATCAACCAGTCTATATATTAGCAGCAGACACAGTACAGTGCGGTAGTTCACGGCTGTGGCTACCTCTGTGTCGGCACTCGGCAGCCCGTCCATAATTGTATATACCACCTAACCGTGGTTTTTTTTTCTTTCTTTATACATACATACTAGTTACGAGTATACTATCTCTTTATCAACCAGTCTATATATTAGCAGCAGACACAGTACAGTGCGGTAGTTCACGGCTGTGGCTACCTCTGTGTCGGCACTCGGCAGCCCGTCCATAATTGTATATACCACCTAACCGTGGTTTTTTTTTCTTTCTTTATACATACATACTAGTTACGAGTATACTATCTCTTTATCAACCAGTCTATATATTAGCAGCAGACACAGTACAGTGCGGTAGTTCACGGCTGTGGCTACCTCTGTGTCGGCACTCGGCAGCCCGTCCATAATTGTATACTAGTATCCAATCCATCCATCTCCATTGTTTACCTGAGGTGCCTTTTAGTTGTGCCTATTAAAATATGGAGAACAAAAATGTTGAGGTTCCAAAATTAGGGAAAGATCAAGATCCACTTCCACCTCGTGCTGAAGCTGCTGCCACTAGTCATGGCCGAGACGATGAAATGCCAGCAACGTCGTCTGCCAAGGCCGATGCCCAATGGCATAGTACAGAGCATGTCAAAACCAAAACACCAAATATCAGTAAAAAAAGGACTCCAAAACCTAAAATAAAATTGTCGGAGGAGAAGCGTAAACTTGCCAATATGCCATTTACCACACGGAGTGGCAAGGAACGGCTGAGGCCCTGGCCTATGTTCATGGCTAGTGGTTCAGCTTCACATGAGGATGGAAGCACTCAGCCTCTCGCTAGAAAACTGAAAAGACTCAAGCTGGCAAAAGCACCGCAAAGAACTGTGCGTTCTTTGAAATCCCAAATCCACAAGGAGAGTCCAATTGTGTCGGTTGCGATGCCTGACCTTCCCAACACTGGACGTGAAGAGCATGCGCCTTCCACCATTTGCACGCCCCCTGCAAGTGCTGGAAGGAGCACCCGCAGTCCAGTTCCTGATAGTCAGATTGAAGATGTCAGTGTTGAAGTACACCAGGATGAGGAGGATATGGGTGTTGCTGGCGCTGGGGAGGAAATTGACCAGGAGGATTCTGATGGTGAGGTGGTTTGTTTAAGTCAGGCACCCGGGGAGACACCTGTTGTCCGTGGGAGGAATATGGCCGTTGACATGCCAGGTGAAAATACCAAAAAAATCAGCTCTTCGGTGTGGAGGTATTTCACCAGAAATGCGGACAACAGGTGTCAAGCCGTGTGTTCCCTTTGTCAAGCTGTAATAAGTAGGGGTAAGGACGTTAACCACCTCGGAACATCCTCCCTTATACGTCACCTGCAGCGCATTCATAATAAGTCAGTGACAAGTTCAAAAACTTTGGGTGACAGCGGAAGCAGTCCACTGACCAGTAAATCCCTTCCTCTTGTAACCAAGCTCACGCAAACCACCCCACCAACTCCCTCAGTGTCAATTTCCTCCTTCCCCAGGAATGCCAATAGTCCTGCAGGCCATGTCACTGGCAAGTCTGACGAGTCCTCTCCTGCCTGGGATTCCTCCGATGCATCCTTGCGTGTAACGCCTACTGCTGCTGGCGCTGCTGTTGTTGCCACTGGGAGTCGATGGTCATCCCAGAGGGGAAGTCGTAAGCCCACTTGTACTACTTCCAGTGAGCAATTGACTGTTCAACAGTCCTTTGCGAGGAAGATGAAATATCACAGCAGTCATCCTACTGCAAAGCGGATAACTGAGTCCTTGACAACTATGTTGGTGTTAGACGTGCGTCCGGTATCCGCCGTTAGTTCACAGGGAACTAGACAATTTATTGAGGCAGTGTGCCCCCGTTACCAAATACCATCTAGGTTCCACTTCTCTAGGCAGGCGATACCGAGAATGTACACGGACGTCAGAAAAAGACTCACCAGTCTCCTAAAAAATGCAGTTGTACCCAGGGCAGTCTGGAGCGACTGCTGATGCTGACATCTGGTCCGGACTGAAGGACCTGACAACGATTACGGACATGTCGTCTACTGTCACTGCATATGATTCTCTCAACATTGATAGAATGGTGGAGGATTATATGAGTGACCGCATCCAAGTAGGCACGTCACACAGTCCGTACTTATACTGGCAGGAAAAAGAGGCAATTTGGAGGCCCTTGCACAAACTGGCTTTATTCTACCTAAGTTGCCCTCCCACAAGTGTGTACTCCGAAAGAGTGTTTAGTGCCGCCGCTCACCTTGTCAGCAATCGGCGTACGAGGTTACATCCAGAAAATGTGGAGAAGATGATGTTCATTAAAATGAATTATAATCAATTCCTCCGCGGAGACATTGACCAGCAGCAATTGCCTCCACAAAGTACACAGGGAGCTGAGATGGTGGATTCCAGTGGGGACGAATTGATAATCTGTGAGGAGGGGGATGTACACGGTGATATATCGGAGGGTGAAGATGAGGTGGACATCTTGCCTCTGTAGAGCCAGTTTGTGCAAGGAGAGATTAATTGCTTCTTTTTTGGGGGGGGTCCAAACCAACCCGTCATATCAGTCACAGTCGTGTGGCAGACCCTGTCACTGAAATGATGGGTTGGTTAAAGTGTGCATGTCCTGTTTTGTTTATACAACATAAGGGTGGGTGGGAGGGCCCAAGGACAATTCCATCTTGCACCTCTTTTTTCTTTTCTTTTTCTTTGCATCATGTGCTGATTGGGGAGGGTTTTTTTGGAAGGGACATCCTGCGTGACACTGCAGTGCCACTCCTAGATGGGCCCGGTGTTTGTGTCGGCCACTAGGGTCGCTAATCTTACTCACACAGTCAGCTACCTCATTGCGCCTCTTTTTTTCTTTGCGTCATGTGCTGTTTGGGGAGGGTTTTTTGGAAGGGCCATCCTGCGTGACACTGCAGTGCCACTCCTAGATGGGCCCGGTGTTTGTGTCGGCCACTAGGGTCGCTAATCTTACTCACACAGCTACCTCATTGCGCCTCTTTTTTTCTTTGCGTCATGTGCTGTTTGGGGAGGGTTTTTTGGAAGGGACATCCTGCGTGACACTGCAGTGCCACTCCTAGATGGGCCCGGTGTTTGTGTCGGCCACTAGGGTCGCTTATCTTACTCACACAGCGACCTCGGTGCAAATTTTAGGACTAAAAATAATATTGTGAGGTGTGAGGTATTCAGAATAGACTGAAAATGAGTGTAAATTATGGTTTTTGAGGTTAATAATACTTTGGGATCAAAATGACCCCCAAATTCTATGATTTAAGCTGTTTTTTAGTGTTTTTTGAAAAAAACACCCGAATCCAAAACACACCCGAATCCGACAAAAAAAATTCGGTGAGGTTTTGCCAAAACGCGTTCGAACCCAAAACACGGCCGCGGAACCGAACCCAAAACCAAAACACAAAACCCGAAAAATTTCAGGCGCTCATCTCTATATAATACCCTAAAACCCAAGATATGAGTACCTGGATAACGTAACTTGCCTATATACAAACTATTTTATTTAATACTGTACTTCTAATATATAACTGTGAGAGGGTAGTGATCTCAAGGACCTTTCTGTGCATACATGCTGGTTACTAAGACCCAGAGTTTGCAGCGAGGTGCGACCTCCAACCTGATGTGCTACTGCATAAGTGCAGATGCAGCCATTTTACGGTACAGAAATGAAGAGTTGTGCGCCGACCCCCGTGTTTTGGTTTTGGATCTGTAGTAATTATGTGTTTTGCGTTTGCGAAAACCACCCTCACGTGTTTTGGTTTTGGATCTGTATTTTATTTCCAGAAATGTATAAAAACAGCCACTAACTGGTGTTGGCAACCCCACTGGTTCCCACAAACCATTATACCTTCATGCAACTCATTAGTCACACAAACATAGTGCAGCTCTGTGTATTTCCTTTGCTGTAGCAAGGAGCAGGATTCTTAACCCTTCAGTACCTGTGCCTTGTCCTAGGGAGTGAGTCCTGTTCTGAGCATGAGAACGTGGCAAAGTACACTCTATACTTATGTATACAAGCAGCAGAGATGGAGAGAAGCGTACAGGGGACCATTTAGTCATGCATTTTGGCAGGATTATGCAGGGTCACCCACGGAGCTAAGTACTACACAGCCGCGTACTACTATGGCATGTAAATACAGTGACAAGATAGAGCCACGCATGCACAGAATAAAGAACAGCGGACATCTTGGTAAAGGATCTGATGCTTTGTATAAATGAGAATCATGGAAGAAGCGCAGTAGCACACTCCTTATACCAACAAGCAGGGCCGTTTCTAGCCAATTTGGCTCCCAGTGCGAGATTTAAAAATGCGCCACCCCCTCCCCCCATTCACATAAGAAAAAATGCACTCCCCCCATAGATATAAAGAGGAAAAGTATGCTCGCGCCACAGGCGCGCGCGCTCCCGGCAAGGGGGCGTGACCTCGTTAAAATGGGCGTGACTTTGTTAAGATGGGCGTGGCCTCATCTGATCTCATCATCACGGCCACCACAGGATAAAAAAAAAAATGTCCTCATTTTACACATTACAGCAGGCAAGTGTCCCCATTTTACACAGCACGGGAGGGAAGTGTCCCCATTTTACACATTGCAGCAGGCACGTGCCCCCATTTTACACATTGCGGCAGGAAAGTGTCCCCATTTTACACATTGCGGTAGGCACGTGCCCCATTTTACACAGTACAAAAGGCAAGTGTCCCCATTTTACACATTGCGGCAGGCACGTGCCCCCATTTTATACATTGCGGCAGGCACGTGCCCCCATTTTACACAGTACAACAGGCAAGTGTCCCCATTTTACACATTGCGGCAGGCACGTGCCCCCATTTTACACAGTACAACAGTCAAGTGTCCCCATTTTACACATTGCGTCAGGCACGTGCCCCCATTTTACACATTGCGGCAGGAAAGTGTCCCCATTTTACACATTGCGGCAGGCACATTTCCCCATTTTACACAGCATGGCAGGCAAGTGACCCCATTTTACACATTGCGGCAGGCACGTGCCCCCATTTTACACATTCCGTCAGGCAAGTGTCCACATTTTACACATTATGGCAGGCACGTGCCCCCATTTTACATAGTACAACAGGCAAGTGTCCCCATTTGACACATTCCGGCAGACAGGTGTCCCCATTTTACACAGCACGGCAGGCAAGTGTCCCCATTTTACACATTGCGGCAGGCACATGTCCCCATTTTACACAGTACGGCAGGCAAGTGTCCCCATTTTACACATTGCGGCAGGCACGTGCCCCCATTTTACACAGTACGGCAGGCAAGTGTCCCCATTTTACACATTGCGGCAGGAAAGTGTCCCAATTTTACACATTGCGGCAGGAAAGTGTCCCCATTTTACACATTGCGGCAGGCACGTGCCCCCATTTTACACAGCATGTCAGGCAAGTGACCCCATTTTACACATTGCGGCAGGCACGTGCCCCCATTTTACACATTCCGGCAGGCAAGTGTCCCCATTTTACACATTATGGCAGGCAAGTGTCCCCATTTTACACATTGTGGCAGGCACGTGCCCCAATTTTACATAGTACAACCGGCAAGTGTCCCCATTTTACACATTCCGGCAGACAGGTGTACCCATTTTACACATTCCGGCAGGCAAGCGTCCCCATTTTACACATTCCGGCAGACAAGTGTCCCCACTTTACACATTCCGGCAGACAGGTGTCCCCATTTTACACAGTACGGCAGGTGGGGTGGGGGGAAGGAGAGAGAGAGGGGGAGAGGGGCTGACGTACATTTGAAGCGGTTCTTCCCGCTCTTCAGCCGCCTCTCCCTCGTCTGAGCAGCGCTGGCCGGCTTGGCTCCCCCTTCTCCCTCCTCCCGAGTGCCCAGCTCGGGGGGCAGGGTTTCGTGGAATGACGCAATTGCGTCGTGACGTCACGATGCAAACGCGTAATTCCGCCAAACTCCGCCCCCCGAGCTGGGCACTTGGGAGGAGAGGGGAGGGGGGTTTGAAAGTGCTCAGGAAGTGCCGCGGCGGGCGCCCCGTGTGGTTGCACGGCTCGCCCGCCGCAAGATACGGCACTGCAACAAGCCATTGGCAGGTGACCTTGTATTCGGAGTGAAGCATCTACCAGCTACCAGTTTTGTAAACTCAATAACATGATAAATTACAGTTCATTAAATATAATGTGGGAATAAAAATAAAATCCTTCAATTAGTTGTTGTAGAAATGCTGAGTGGCTTTTCCACTGATAGCTGAGTTGAGCTAATTATTGATAGTGCATGTGTGTGTGTGTGTGTGTGTGTGTGTGTGTGTGTGTGTGCGCATGCCTGTATGTGTGTGGGAGTTGGGGTGATGCAGACATGCTCCTGTTGCATTAATGATGACCACCTGACCAAATCCAAAAGTGCAAGATCTCCGATGTTATTGACATGTAAGTGATCAAAGTCATTAGTGTGTGGCTATGCATAATTCTGTTCTAATGAATTTATTGCTGCTGCTTGTTAATATATGGCATAACACAGCATCATTTCCCTCAGTAAATGTCAGGTAGCAAGTATGAACATTCTATACTAATCATGAATAGTGGTATATGTAGATATTTCAGTACCATAGTATGCCTCAGTAACAACTTGGTTAACAAAAATAAAAACATTTTGTTTAAGTTGGAAATTAAAATAGAAATGTATGTTTCGAAATTTGCATTTGCATCTTGAACTCTAATCAATGGATTAATGATTTTAGTAAGGATTGCTTATTAACAACAATTCAGACTAATGAATGTGCTTATCTCTCTTTGAAAGGACCTCTGCATAGAAGTTGCTACACTATTACTGTCCTACAGTCTGGCTGACACAAATCAGCACAATGTTGATTGATTTGTAGACTTTGTTTGTCATACATCTTGACTAGTGATGTGCACCGGAAATTTTTCGGGTTTTGTGTTTTGGTTTTGGATTCGGTTCCACGGCCGTGTTTTGGATTCGGACGCGTTTTGGCAAAACCTCCCTGAATTTTTTGGCAAAACCTCCCTGAAATTTTTTGTCGGATTCGGGTGTGCTTGGATTCGGGTGTTTTTTTACAAAAAACCCTCAAAAACAGCTTAAATCATAGAATTTGGGGGTCATTTTGATCCCATGGTATTATTAACCTCAATAACCATAATTTACACTCATTTCCAGTCTATTCTGAACACCTCACACCTCACAATATTATTTTTAGTCCTAAAATTTGCACAGAGGTCGCTGGATGACTAAGCTAAGCGACCCAAGTGGCCGACACAAACACCTGGCCCATCTAGGAGTGGCACTGCAGTGTCAGACAGGATGGCACTTCAAAAAAATAGTCCCCAAACAGCACATGATGCAAAGAAAAAAAGAGGCGCAATGAGGTAGCTGTGTGACTAAGCTAAGCGACCCAAGTGGCCGACACAAACACCTGGCCCATCTAGGAGTGGCACTGCAGTGTCAGACAGGATGGCACTTCAAAAAATAGTCCCCAAACAGCACATGATGCAAAGAAAAAAAAGAGGTGCAACAAGGTCGCTGGATGGCTAAGCTAAGTGACCCAAGTGGCCGACACAAACACCTGGCCCATCTAGGAGTGGCACTGCAGTGTCAGACAGGATGGCACTTCAAAAAATAGTCCCCAAACAGTGCATGATGCAAAGAAAAAAAGAGGTGCAATGAGGTAGCTGTGTGACTAAGCTAAGCGACCCAAGTGGCCGAAACAAACACCTGGCCCATCTAGGAGTGGCACTGCAGTGTCAGGCAGGATGGCACTTCAAAAAAATAGTCCCCAAACAGCACATGATGCAAAGAAAAAAAGAGGCGCAATGAGGTAGCTGTGTGACTAAGCTAAGCGACCCAAGTGGCCGACACAAACACCTGGCCCATCTAGGAGTGGCACTGCAGTGTCAGACAGGATGGCACTTCAAAAAATAGTCCCCAAACAGCACATGATGCAAAGAAAAAAAAGAGGTGCAACAAGGTCGCTGGATGGCTAAGCTAAGTGACCCAAGTGGCCGACACAAACACCTGGCCCATCTAGGAGTGGCACTGCAGTGTCAGACAGGATGGCACTTCAAAAAATAGTCCCCAAACAGTGCATGATGTAAAGAAAAAAAGAGGTGCAATGAGGTAGCTGTGTGACTAAGCTAAGCGACCAAAGTGGCCGACACAAACACCTGGCCCATCTAGGAGTGGCACTGCAGTGTCAGGCAGGATGGCACTTCGAAAAAATAGTCCCCAAACAGCACATGATGCAAAGAAAAAAAGAGGCGCATGAGGTAGCTGTGTGACTAAGCTAAGCGACCCAAGTGGCCGACACAAACACCTGGCCCATCTAGGAGTGGCACTGCAATGTCAGACAGGATGGCACTTCAAAAAATAGTCCCCAAACAGCACATGATGCAAAGAAAAAAAAGAGGTGCACCAAGGTCGCTGGATGGCTAAGCTAAGTGACAATGCTAAATTCCTTTGTCGTATAATCAACCCTTATGAAGCTAAGAACACTGTACGCTGCTTACTTAAGAAATACCGTAATGATACGCTATTTGCGTAACGATCGCTCAGCCGTAGGCGAGACGCTCAAGCGTCACGTTCGCTCACGGCCCAGTGATCACAAGACACGTTATTGGTTATGTCTAGGGGAAAGATTCGCTGTAACGTAGCATACGCTAGAGACCACGAGGAGGTCACCAGCGGTGCAGACGCTCACAACACTATACCTTGATATTAAACCTTATACCGATGAAACACACAGAATACCTTAATGTGAGTACAGGGTGTAAATGCAACCTTGTGTAACCTGACTATCTACAAAGCTGTTTGAGCGTCACCGACGCTCAAATGAACACTTATCACTATAGGAAATACACAGATACTGGTTTAGGTTTCCAAGGCCTATTAACTGTATTATGTCTAATATACTTGTGAAAGGGGATAACAGTACATATGATACACTACCATATAACAGAGACTTCCTAACCACAGAACTAAACTATAAATACAAAAAGACAATACTACACTGACCTAAATGCAATACGATACAATACTATAATACTATAAGGTATTTAAGAGAAAAAGAGGAGAGAGAGAGATAGAGAGAGAGAGAGAGAGAGAGAGAGAGAGAGAGAGAGAGAGATTGGCTCGCAGAAAGACAATGATTATGGAGAGAACTTACGCACAAAGGGTATGATCGCCAGCGCCTCGATATCCAGCTCCCGATTATCAGCAGATAACCGTTGATGAGAGAGTGAGAGCTGGATGTGGTCGGCCTGCCTATTTATGCCCCACACACAATGCAATCTCCTGGTCCTACAATCCCATTGTCCATTGGCCGCAGGAATTCGGCCCTGTATCATAACAAAAGGTCATAGGGTGATTCATACAGGTGGGCTGTGCTGATTTCCAACAGCTCAGGTGGGTGGGGAACTGGGTTTCCCGCCGCATACCTGAGTATGTGTAAATCATAGAAATGGACATAAACTTCTTATGTCCATAACTATTCGCACGAGCGATTAATACGCTCCAAACCAACACCGGAATATTGCTAATTAAATACTCTTCCGATGGGTACCAAACACTGCAGTATGATTCCTGTTAAACCCTTCGTACGATGCAAAGAGGGATTCCTCAGCTCTGGGACATTATACTTTAACCAAACTTACAGAAACTATCAAAGGGATCATGATCTATAAACTACATTAATTGTGAACATTTGTAACTAATGAGTCGCACGCTACGATCACATAAACTCTACCGTAAATGCGCATACTGCGCGTGCGAGTGCACGCTATTGCGGGTATGCGCTTCCACGGGAGAGCGTACGCATGCGCAGCACGGACCAGTGTGCGGTGCAAATATGGCAACGTGCATTGAGACATTTTTCTGACTTTGACAGTCCACCCTTTGGCAGTCAATAATAACTGCCACAAAACATTTAAGGAGAAAAATGTAAGTCAGGGGTTAATTGATTTCCATGGTTGGGTAGGGGAGGAGAGAGGAGAAGGTGTGAAGAGGGTATGACCTAGTGAGAAAGCAGGAGCATGTGTGTATGAGTCCATGTTTGGAGGGTCATGTATCATCGTGCCGTACGTGTGGTAGATCAAGCTTCGAGGTATTGCGAAGTATACATTTGAATTCCTTCTTATCCTGTGGTACAGGTCTGTGGATGGGCTGTCAAACTCTACCGAGCTCATTTCGGCTGTGGTTGTAACACAATGGGGATGCACATTTTAGTTGATGATACATGAATTGGGGGGGGGGTATGTGGTTGCTGCTATCTGTGCCTGTATTCCCTATCGACTATGTGTGTTATTGCCTGAGGGTTGCAGAGATGAAGATAAAGAACACTTACGAAAAATGCAATGATATTCTATGTCAGGGTAATGTACGTTCGTCGATTGAGGTCTTGATTGGTGTCGGTTGATCGGAGTCTTCTTCTTTGTGCTTTTGCTCATAAATCGTGAGTAAAGCAAACAACGTCCATGGATTTACAAAAAATGTTGGGCTATCGTGATTTTAAAGTTCCTAGGGAAACTGGGGTACCCATGGCATTGTCCATCAAAATCTTGTATATCAGGTCGACTGCTCTTCTTCTTTCCATCTTTCCGTTGTCGGCCCCTTGGCTCATCAAATCCTTCGTCTACATGGGTCTTTGTACCTCGGAGGAAAACATAGAAATGGGTGAAAGACGGACCGTATACTCATTACATCATTACGTCATGGTTTCTAGCATTGGGTCATAAATCAAATCCAGGTTAATTACAGTTTCCTCACTCCTTAAGCTCATCACTTTCGTACTTTGCTTGCACCTCATCAAAGCCTGCCCGCATCTAAATATCAATCCAATAGATATAACGACACCCAAAATACATAGGAGAAACTTTCCAACATCCATTATGACTCCTTGAGCCCAGTCTCCTAAACCGGAGAACCAATTTCGCGGGTTCAACCATGACACCCAACCAGTCAGCTCATTACCTACAGCAGCAAGGGTGAGATTGTGTTTTCGACGAAATTCCCACTTTAATTGCAGAATATCGTCCATCTTTTGGTCTATGACCTCTACCGGATCCTCGGTGCTATTTGTGATATACGTGCAACACTTTATGCCGTACTGTGTTGCCAATGTAACACAATATCCGCCTGTTACTGCTGTAAGATAATTAAGAACCATCCTATGCTGAACTAGTTCTGTTTTGTAAGCTTGAAGTTCTCTTCCAGTGTATCTAAACGTGTCATCATACATTTCAGTGATATTATCTAACAAATTGGCGAGTGCGGAAATGTATCTATAATTCATCACACCTCGAGCGGTGCGAGTGAAATCTAACGCTACCAGAACCTGAATCCCGGTGGATTCATGGATAAGATCAGAGGCCAGATGCTCTAACCTTTCTGACAGTTGTCTTTTAACAAGGTGCTCGTAGTGAGTGTGAGTATAAGGAGTTTGGGCACCACGGTGTATGTCCTTCATTTTGTCATGTGTAACAGTCATTACTTCAGGCAATACTTTTCCAATATAACACAATCCTTCAGAGTTTGGGGCAAGCCACTTGTACGCCTTTCTCCCGCATATGAAATATGCATCATCGGGGAGAACATAAGGGACGGAGAAGGACATGACCATGTTACAAACCTTCCAGGTGAAATCTCCTGACCCTAATTCTTCCATCTGTCTAATGCACGTATCAGTTTGTACGATATGTGCACAGTATCCTGGTGATACCTCTCCAACTTTAGTAATCCTATTTCCTAAGGTATATCGATACCGGAATGATTTTCCTCTACTGGCTATGTGGCGTACGAGCTCTGTATCTGTAGGCATTCTATCTGCTCTGTGTGAAAAGGTCATGGTAAGGTTGCTCCATGACACTTCCCAATTTCCCGGTTTTCTAGGATTGGAGATGTTAAAGCATATGAGGGACCTATCCACATGGTATTGGTGGAGCTTCAAACTAGGAGGGCTGGAGATGTTAAACCTCCGGTCCACCGGTCTCCCACCACTTAGCTCAAGTACCTCCCCTAACGTTAAAGGAAATGGTACTAGCCCTGATTTACTGTGACCCTGAGGTACTTGAGAGCATACCCAACAATCTGTTTGGTTTAACACGTTACCCACTAAGGAGTGATAGTCACTCAATGGATGCCGGTCTATATGGATATTAAAACTAGATTGACATTTCTTTATGCATCCATCTTCAACCAGATTATCACAGAGCCTACAGATACAATTTTCCTCAGCTAACAATCCATCACAATTTCTTCTATCGGATCGTTTTCTGATACTCGCCTTTGCTTGTTGGCTTGGTTGATCTTGGAAAACTACGCCTCCATCATCATAATCGGAACCCATTCCAGAACCTCTTTCGACCTCTATGGTACTCTCGCCGGAACAGACTGCTCTGGTCAACATCATGGTTAACATCAAAATCCGGACCACAGTCTCTTGGGGCAAGTCCATCTTTGAGGAGGAAATAGAGAAGAATGAGAAGGGGGAAAAAGAAATTTTAAAGGAGAGGGGATGGGAAGTGGAGAAAACAATAAAGGGAGAGGGGAGTCGACAGCTGCTTTCGGTCTTCAAGGCTCAGGTGCCGCCTCAGTCCTCCTGGAACAGACACTCTAGTGATACAACCTCTACCGTCTGTTCCTTATCACGGGACTTCTCTGGATCAGCAACCTTCTTGCAGTGGGATGAATGGACCCAAGTCTCTCTCTCAGCAACCTTCAATGCTGTGGTGCTAGTCAATAAGACCTGGTATGGTCCTTCCCATCTATCAATAAGACAACCTGAGCGTAGAAAATTTCGTATCATTACATAATCCCCAGGTTCAATGTCATGACAATTACTATCTGGTAAATCAGGAATCACCAACTTCAGATTATCATTTTGATTCCTCAACTGTTTACTCATGTTAATCAAGTACTTTACAGTTACTTCATTGTTACATTTCAAATCATCCTGAGGGTTAATCATGACATGCGGTTGTCGACCAAACAGAATTTCAAAAGGAGACAGATTAAGAGGGGACCTGGGAGTGGTTCTGATACTATACAAAACAATGGGTAAAGCTTCTGGCCACGTCAATCCTGTCTCTGCCATTACTTTACTCAATTTATTTTTAATAGTGCTGTTCACTCTTTCGACCTTCGCGCTCGCCTGTGGACGGTACGGAGTGTGCAGCTTACTATCAATTCCCATCAACTTACACATTCCTTGAAAGACATCACCTGTAAAATGGGTACCCCTATCACTTTCAATGATTCTAGGGATACCATATCTACATACAAATTCCTGCACAATTTTCTTAGCTGTAAACATAGCGGTATTTGTAGCTGCTGGAAAAGCCTCGACCCAATTCGAGAAAACATCTATACAAACAAGTACATATTTCAAATTTCTACATGGGGGTAATTGAATGAAGTCAATTTGTATTACTTGGAAAGGGCCGCCGGCAGGTGGGATATGGGATGGTTCTGTTGGTATTGCTTTTCCAATATTCTTTCTCAGACAGGTAAGGCATGACATTGCTCTTTTACTAGCATGAGAGGAGAATCCTGGGGCGCACCAGTATGCTCTTACCAATTTGCACATCCCCTCCTTGCCTAGATGAGTCAGCCCGTGAGCTGCCTCAGCCAGACACGGAAGGTATGCCCTGGGGGCCACTGGTTTACCATGTCCATCCGTCCAGAGCCCTGAGGACTCCTGGCCATATCCCTTTGCCTTCCAGACTGCTCTCTCCTGAGTGGAACACAAATTCTGCATTTCACACAACTTTTGTGTGTTGATGGTATTAAATACCCTCAGTTGTGTGGTGTCTGTCCGTATGGGGGTAGCAGCTGCAAGCTTTGCAGCTTCGTCTGCTCGGCTGTTACCAAGGGATACTGGGTCTTGACTATATGTATGTGCTTTACATTTGATAACAGCCACTCTGTCGGGTTCCTGTATCGCTGTTAGAAGCCTTTTTATGTGAGCTGCATGCGCTATCGGTGTACCAGCTGCCGTCATGAAATTTCTGAGACGCCATAGCGCTCCGAAATCATGGACTACCCCGAACGCGTATCTAGAATCGGTGTAGATATTGGCAGACTTACCCTTAGCCAATTCACATGCTCTGGTTAGGGCGACCAGTTCAGCAACCTGGGCTGAGTGAGGTGGGCCTAGCGGTTCCGCTTCTATGGTGTCTTGGTCATCTACGACTGCGTATCCAGTACACAAGTCTCCCGAGTCTGACTGTCTGTGACAACTACCGTCCGTGTAGAACGTGAGTTCTGCATCTTCTAGTGGATTGTCACTGATGTCAGGCCTTGCGGTAAAATTTTGGGTCAAATATTCCATACAATCATGTGTATCTTCCTTTGCATTAAATCCTCCTTCCCCATCACTCTCACCTCCCACCCTTTGTGCCTGTCCAGGCACACCTGGGAGAAATGTTGCAGGGTTTAATGCGCTGCATCTCCTTATGGTGATATTTACTGGGGCCATTAGTGCCAATTCCCATCTCGTAAACCTTGCTGATGAGACATGTCTGGTTTGGGCAGAATTCAATAAGGCCGATACCGCATGTGGTGTATGGATTGTGAGGTTGTGGCCTAGCACGACATCTTCGCTTTTCGTCACTAGCAATGCTATCGCCGCAACGCTACGCAAGCATGTGGGGAGGGATCGCGCTACCGTGTCTAGCTGAGCGCTGTAGTATGCAATTGGCCTGCTGGCATCACCGTGTTTTTGTGTTAGTACACCTGCTGCGCACCCAGCACTTTCTGTTCCGTATAGTTCAAAGGGTTTCCCATAGTCTGGCATACCTAATGCTGGTGCCTGCGTTAGGCACTGTTTGAGTCTCTCAAATGCTGTTTCGGATTCGTCTGTATGCGAAATCCGATCAGGTTTGTTTGAAGAGACCATTTCCTGCAAAGGTAGCGCCAATATGGAAAACCCTGGGATCCAATTACGGCAATACCCACACATTCCTAAAAACGTCCTTATCTGTTGCTGGGTTTGTGGCAGTGTCATGTCTCTAATGGCTTGGATTCTATCAGCGGTCAGGTGTCTCAGTCCTTGTGTTAGACAGTGTCCCAAATATTTTACCTTAGTCTGGCATAATTGCAACTTGTCTTTGGAAACCTTGTGACCTGTGTCTGAAAGATGAAACAGGAGCTGTTTCGTATCCTTCAGGGAAGCTTCCAGTGAATCCGAACACAGCAGTAAATCATCCACATACTGTATTAATACTGATCCACTTTCCGGTTGGAAAGACTGTAAACAATCATGCAAAGCCTGAGAAAATATACTTGGACTATCTATGAAACCTTGGGGTAACCGAGTCCACGTGTATTGGACTCCTCTGTATGTGAATGCAAACAAATATTGGCTGTCAGGGTGCAGAGGTACCGAAAAGAAAGCGGAGCAGAGGTCAATAACAGTGAAAAATTTGGCAGTGGGAGGAATTTGCATTAGGATGACAGCTGGATTAGGCACTACGGGGAACTGACTCTCGACTATTTTGTTAATCCCCCTTAGATCCTGCACTAGCCTGTAACCCCTCCCCCCACTCTTTTTAACAGGGAAGATGGGACTATTTGCTGTGCTGGACGTTCTTACTAGAATGCCCTGTTGTAGCAAGCGCTCTATTACGGGAAAAACTCCTAACTCCACCTCTGGCTTCAGAGGATACTGTGGGATTTTTGGAGCTATCCTACCTTCTTTTACTTGTACTACTACTGGAGCTACGTTTGCCATTAATCCAGTGTCCTGTCCATCTTTTGTCCAAAGTGACTCTGGTATCTGAGATGTCATCTCTTCTACCTGGGATGGATTCCTATTTGTCATAATGGAATGTGACATTAATTTTGATGGGGAGTCTAACATGTCTCGTACTTCCTGAGCGTGATTCTCAGGGATGTCCAAGAATACACCTTCAGGAGTACAATAAATGACGCAACCCATTTTACATAGTAAGTCTCTACCCAGGAGATTGGTTGGTGCAGATGCAGCCAGCAAAAAGGAATGCTTGGTGTGCAAAGGCCCTATTGTAATCTCGGCTGGTTTGCTAACAGGGTAGTGCTGGACTACTCCTGTTACTCCTATGGCTGGAACTGTCCTACCAGTGGTTCTCATGCCCACTGTCGAATTGATCACTGACTTGGCCGCCCCTGTGTCTACAAGAAAGTTTAAAGTTTTACCGGCTACATTGATTGCAATCTCTGGTTCGCTTCCAAGACTGGCAATCAATTTAACTGGTTGCAGATTACAGGTATGGCCACACCCCTATTGGGTATGCTGACCTCCCTGAATCCCGCTGGCAGCAACTACTTGTGAGGGAGTTAGCTGGGAACTACCAGAGGCATGCCAATCTCTGTTTGGGGGATATCTTTTTGTTTCCCCTGTATGTGGCTCAAAACTCCGCCTCTGTGGACCCTGCTCCCAATGTCGTGTGTGGTGTTGTTGTCTAGGGGGTTGAAAAGATCTTTGTACATTTCTTACTCTACAGTCTCGTGCAAAATGTCCTGGTTTGTTACAAGAAAAACATGTTATTACACTTGCCTTACCCACAGGATTCGGTGGTACATACGCAGGCTGCCTTGTGGTCAGCGCCTGTATACTTACGGACATCAACTTATCACTTTGCGACTCCCTGTGCCTAGTGATATTTCTGTCGTGATCAATAGCAGCCTCTCTCAAGGTGGACACTGACAGACCTCGCCAACATGGCTGCGTGGTCTGTACCCTAGCTTTTAATGTTTCTTTCAAACCATCCATCAGTACAGATACTGCTACTTCTCGATGGTTTGGGTTGGTCTTTATGTCTTCTATACCAGTGTACTTTGCCATTTCTAATAGTGCCCGGTGAAAATATTCTATTGCCGTTTCGGACTCCTTTTGCTTAATGGAAAATATTTTATTCCATTTAACAACGGCTGGGAAATACTCTTTTAGCTGTAAATTTATCCTTTTTACATTATCCTTATTGTACACGTCTGTAAGCGGTACATCTTTATCCAATGCACAATCAGCTAAAAACTGAGTTGCATCGACATTGGAAGGTAAACAAGCTCTTAGCAGTATCTGCCAATCCTTGTTGTTGGGTTCTACCGTGTTACCTAAATCCCTGATATATTTTTGGCTAGCAACTAAATCCTTCCTGGGGTCAGGAAATTCGGACACTATTGTTCTTAATTCCATTCTGGAAAATGGAGTGTACATGGCAATGTTCCTTATGGGAGTGGCTCCAGACACATCTGTTTTTCCATTGGGAACTGCTATTACCCTTACAGGAGCAATTCTAACGGCCTCTTCCTGTGTAGATTCTACAGCTTGTTGTGGTACAATTGTTTCAGTGTAGTGCATGGTGCCGTACTTACCCGTTGACACGACCTCACCTATCCCTCCGCTAGGGGCTTTCACTAATCTCGTGGGTGTCGCTGTGCCTACTGTGGTCTCTGCTATGGTGGCTGCAAGAGAGAGAGCTGAAATTGTTGCTGAATCGTCTTCTTGATCACACTCCTGAGGAAGGTTCAAAACAGGGTACATCTTGCACGGGTTAATACTTGCATGAGTTATTTGGTTAACATCATTAACATTTACAGTGTTACTAAGAGTTTGTGTTTTACAACCCAGTGCGTTTCTCTCCGCAATCAACTTCTCTCCTGCAATGTATGGTGGGGGAGGAGCTGTGGCAATCAACTTCCTGACTGCCCCAGATCCCGCCGCCAGAGCCAAACCTCTCTGTATCTCACCTTCCTGGTGCCATAACTGTAAATAATCATGATGCTGAATTCGTCTCTTTGCTGATTTTACGAGACATATCCTCCTCCTTAAATTTTGTAACACCTCTGGACTGAAGCTACCTATTCTTGGGAACTTGTCCCTGTCTTGTACAGTCATTCTCTCCCATTCATCACATAAAGATTCGGTGTGAATTCCATATTTTTCACACATTACATATCGTGCCGACCCAACTGGTCGGTTCACAGAATCAACCTGAACCAGGGTTGATCGCCCCCTACCTGAGCAACTGGCCCCCATAGTCTGTAGGTGTTGCTTAGTCCTCCTTGGATTTTCTGTATCAAGGTTTTCAGCAAGCCTTTACAGACAACCAAATTACTCCACAGTAGGCCGGCGGTGGCGGTTTACCGAGTACCCCACTCACTCGCCCACCTCGACCAATACGACCTGTAAACACCGTTATGATGCCAGCGTACTCGATACAGGGCCCCTATGGAACCTTCAGTTTACTGGAACATATGAGGGTTACCCGCAGGACACTTACTCTTTCCAGTAAAGTTGGGGTTGTTAGATAGTTCCTGAGTGACCAGCGAACTTCCCTTCCAAAAATAAAAAATTACACAAATCACGTCAGAGTGTACAAATAGCGTTTGTGACCACTTTACTCTAATGGTATTTAGGTCAGATTACTAACTACTGCACACAATTACGTGTGGTCCAATCGTTCAGTACACGAGCACTATTTGTCATGTACTGAAAGATCAATGGAATCGATGTTTCCGGCCGCGATTCCTTCAGCAAGAGCTTATGGCCTATATGGGTTCTGCACCAACACCCCAGGCGTTGTGCCACTGGACTTTTATAGCGGACCTTTTACCTTACGACCTCCTGGTCTTGTTCCTTATGACCTCCTGGTCTTGTTACCTTATGGTCCGCTATACTCTAATGCTCAAATATTATTTAACCAGAGATGCCTCCCTGGCCACCGTATATGTCACTTACACGTATGTTCCTTAACGAGTACCCGACTTTCCTTTTGGTTCCACCTTTAAAATTGTATAAACTTTTATATACAAAACACACTCACTCAACACATGTACACTTTGTTTCTATATCTATTTCTGCGCAGAAATTGTCTTCAGGCCAAAAGTGTTACCAATTAGGAGCAGGATCTGTTAAACTAAATTTCAGATTTTCTAAAAACAGATTTGCGTTATTTACCGCTTCGCGTTATCTACCGCTGTGCGTTACTTATCGCTTTTGCGCTAATTATCGCTTTTCGTGACTTGGGCTACGTGGGCGTAACCAGACGCTACGTTGCGTAATGAACGCTGCGTGCGTCTGCCTTTTGGATTGCGTACGCTAGTCTTTGTTAGCGACACGTGTACGCAATGCAAAGGATCCACCGTAACACAATATATTTATTTATCAATGTAGATGATCCCTGATCATCTACCGCAATCCACACTGACTGCCTTGTATCTCAGACAAACCGTGTGTTTGTTCTATACTTTAACTATTACCTCTACTTTTAAATAACAGCAAATCTCTTTTTAGCACTTTCTATCAACTATAAAAAAAAAATTGGCAAACAGGAATAGTGATATACGAAAATGAAATACACAAGTGAAAAGAAATGCAGGTATGTATGCGTACGCAAGACAAAAGAAAAATAAACAGTTTTAAAAAGACACAAGCGTTTTGTTCTTACTTCCGGTTACCGGATTCCTTCAGCACTCTTTACCTAAGCGAAGCAGACGCTTATCCCGTCAGCAACTGCGAGACAACCTCCCACCCTTTTGCTGGGGGATAACGTCTGCTGATCTACCTAGTGCAGATGTGAAAAGGACCGGACGAGCCCGCAATTGACAATGCTAAATTCCTTTGTCGTATAATCAACCCTTATGAAGCTAAGAACACTGTACGCTGCTTACTTAAGAAATACCGTAATGATACGCTATTTGCGTAACGATCGCTCAGCCGTAGGCGAGACGCTCAAGCGTCACGTTCGCTCACGGCCCAGTGATCACAAGACACGTTATTGGTTATGTCTAGGGGAAAGATTCGCTGTAACGTAGCATACGCTAGAGACCACGAGGAGGTCACCAGCGGTGCAGACGCTCACAACACTATACCTTGATATTAAACCTTATACCGATGAAACACACAGAATACCTTAATGTGAGTACAGGGTGTAAATGCAACCTTGTGTAACCTGACTATCTACAAAGCTGTTTGAGCGTCACCGACGCTCAAATGAACACTTATCACTATAGGAAATACACAGATACTGGTTTAGGTTTCCAAGGCCTATTAACTGTATTATGTCTAATATACTTGTGAAAGGGGATAACAGTACATATGATACACTACCATATAACAGAGACTTCCTAACCACAGAACTAAACTATAAATACAAAAAGACAATACTACACTGACCTAAATGCAATACGATACAATACTATAATACTATAAGGTATTTAAGAGAAAAAGAGGAGAGAGAGAGATAGAGAGAGAGAGAGAGAGAGAGAGAGAGAGAGAGAGAGAGATTGGCTCGCAGAAAGACAATGATTATGGAGAGAACTTACGCACAAAGGGTATGATCGCCAGCGCCTCGATATCCAGCTCCCGATTATCAGCAGATAACCGTTGATGAGAGAGTGAGAGCTGGATGTGGTCGGCCTGCCTATTTATGCCCCACACACAATGCAATCTCCTGGTCCTACAATCCCATTGTCCATTGGCCGCAGGAATTCGGCCCTGTATCATAACAAAAGGTCATAGGGTGATTCATACAGGTGGGCTGTGCTGATTTCCAACAGCTCAGGTGGGTGGGGAACTGGGTTTCCCGCCGCATACCTGAGTATGTGTAAATCATAGAAATGGACATAAACTTCTTATGTCCATAACTATTCGCACGAGCGATTAATACGCTCCAAACCAACACCGGAATATTGCTAATTAAATACTCTTCCGATGGGTACCAAACACTGCAGTATGATTCCTGTTAAACCCTTCGTACGATGCAAAGAGGGATTCCTCAGCTCTGGGACATTATACTTTAACCAAACTTACAGAAACTATCAAAGGGATCATGATCTATAAACTACATTAATTGTGAACATTTGTAACTAATGAGTCGCACGCTACGATCACATAAACTCTACCGTAAATGCGCATACTGCGCGTGCGAGTGCACGCTATTGCGGGTATGCGCTTCCACGGGAGAGCGTACGCATGCGCAGCACGGACCAGTGTGCGGTGCAAATATGGCAACGTGCATTGAGACATTTTTCTGACTTTGACATAAGTGACCCAAGTTGCCGAAACAAACACCTGGCCCATCTAGGAGAGTCACTGCAGTGTCAGACAGGATGGCACTTCAAAAAATAGTCCCCATACAGCACATGATGCAAAGAAAAAAAAGAGGTGCACCAAGGTCACTGGATGGCTAAGCTATGCGACCCAAGTGGCTGACACAAACACCTGGCCCATCTAGGAGTGGCACTGCAGTGTCAGACAGGATGGCACTTCAAAAAATAGTCCCCAAACAGCACATGATTCAAAGAAAAAAAGAGGCGCAATGAGGTAGCTGTGTGACTAAGCTAAGCGACCCAAGTGGCCGACACAAACACCTGGCCCATCTAGGAGTGGCACTGCAGTGTCAGACAGGATGGCACTTCAAAAAATAGTCCCCAAACAGCACATGATGCAAAGAAAAAAAACAGGTGCACCAAGGTCGCTGGATGGCTAAGCTAAGCGACCCAAGTGGCCGACACAAACACCTGGCCCATCTAGGAGTGGCACTGCAGTGTCAGACAGGATGGCACTTCAAAAAATAGTCCCCAAACAGCACATGATGCAAAGAAAAAAAACAGGTGCACCAAGGTCGCTGGATGGCTAAGCTAAGCGACCCAAGTGGCCGACACAAACACCTGGCCCATCTAGGAGTGGCACTGCAGTGTCAGACAGGATGGCAGATTTAAAAAATAGTCCCCAAACAGCACATGATGCAAAGAAAAAAAGAGGTGCCTGACTTAAACAAACCACCTCACCATCAGAATCCTCCTTGTCAATTTCCTCCTCAGCGCCAGCAACACCCATATCCTCATCCTGGTGTACTTCAAAGGTGACATCTTCAATTTGACTATCAGGAACTGGACTGCGGGTGCTCCTTCCAGCACTTCCAGGGGGCGTGCAAATGGTGGAAGGCGCAACCTCTTCCCGTCCAGTGTTGGGAAGGTCAGGCATCGCAACCGACACAATTGGACTCTCCTTGGGGATTTGTGATTTAGAAGAACGCACAGTTCTTTGCTGTGCTTTTGCCATCTTAACTCTTTTAAGTTTTCTAGCAGGAGGATGAGTGATTCCATCCTCATGTGAAGCTGAACCACTAGCCATGAACATAGGCCAGGCCCTCAGCCAATCCTTGCCACTCCGTGTCGTAAATGGCACATTGGCAAGTTTACGCTTCTCCTCAGACGATTTTGATTGAGATTTTTGGGTCATTTTACTGAGCTTTATTTTTTTGGATTTTACATGCTCTCTACTATGACATTGAGCATCGGCCTTGGCAGACGACGTTGATGGCATTTCATCGTCTCGGCCATGACTAGTGGCAGCAGCTTCAGCACGAGGTGGAAGTGGATCTTGATCTTTCCCTATTTTACCCTCCACATTTTTGTTCTCCATTTTTTAATGTGTGGAATTATATGCCAGTAATATATCAATAGCAATGGCCTACTACTATATATACTGCGCACAACTGAAATGCACCACAGGTATGGATGGATAGTATACTTGACGACACAGAGGTAGGTAGAGCAGTGGCCTTCTGTACCATACTGCTATATAGTATATACTGGTGGTCAGCAAACTGTGCAAAACTGAAATGCACCACAGGTATGGATGGATAGTATACTTGACGACACAGAGGTAGGTAGAGCAGTGGACTACTGTACCGTACTGCTATATATATAGTTATACTGGTGGTCAGCAAACTGTGCAAAACTGAAATGCACCACAGGTATGGATGGATAGTATACTTGACGACACAGAGGTAGGTAGAGCAGTGGCCTTCTGTACCGTACTGCTATATAGTATATACTGGTGGTCAGCAAACTGTGCAAAACTGAAATGCACCACAGGTATGGATGGATAGTATACTTGACGACACAGAGGTAGGTAGAGCAGTGGACTACTGTACCGTACTGCTATATATATAGTTATACTGGTGGTCAGCAAAATTCTGCACTGTCCTCCTACTAGTATATATATACTACAATGCAGCACAGATATGGAGCATTTTTCAGGCAGAGAACGTATAATACTGGAGGTCACTGGTCACTGGTCAGCAAAACTCTGCACTGTCCTCCTACTATATAATACTGCTGGTCCCCAGTCCCCACAATAAAGCAATTAGCACACTGAGCACAGATATTTGCAGCACACTGAGCACAGTCAGATATGGAGCGTTTTTCAGGCAGAGAACGTAGATATTTGCACTTGCAGCACACTGAGCACAGATATTTGCAGCACACTGAGCACAGATATTTGCAGCACAATTTGCAGCCCACTGAACATAGAAACTGAGAGGACGCAAGCCACGTCCTCTCACGTTCATCTCCAATGCACGAGTGAAAAATGGCGGCGACGCTCGGCTCTGTATATAGAATACGAATCTCGCGAGAATCCGACCGTGGGATGATGACGTTCGGGCGCGCTCGGGTTAACCGAGCAAGGCGGGAGGATCCGAGTTGCTCGGACCCGTGCAAAAAAAGGTGAAGTTCGGGCGGGTTCGGATCCCGAGGATCCGAACCCGCTCATCACTAATCTTGACACATTTTATTTAAAAAATTCAAATGTAAACCAAAAACTAATACCGCTTTTACATCAAAATGCCTGGCTGCACCCGGGAAAGTGTACACAGCTCCAACCCGGATGTGACCCAGCTCAGAAACCTTTCAGATTGGTGGGTTGAGCCATTTCCGCTAATAGGCATCCAGGGTTCACGTGCAATATCCCAGGATTTTCTTGTCAGTGGAAAAAGGGTATAAGTAGTGCAAACAGAGAACACTCAGTCATAATGCAAATAAATTCTGCACAATCCGCAATAGGCCAATCAGAAGGGATTCAAAGAGAAGCCTCTCGCTAATGCTGCTGGTCGTCATCATTACCATTATTGTGACCAGGGATACAGCACTGGCAAGACAGACACATATGCATCTGAATCCAGATCTGATTCATCTGCATTTACCTGTATGAGACCAGGCCCTCACTGTATTCGGCCTACACTTACATGTCCTTTTACCACCCATTCCATATCGCAAAGTGATAGGAGTCACAAGTGAAAGATGCAATGTAAGAATGTATTTTTGCACCACACAGTAAGTCGCAAAAACAAAACAAAAACCCTGCATTGTTAAAATGACGACAGGCAATGTTTCAGCATTCTCAGAACACCAACAGGTGAAATGTCAAACTTGGCAGAATGTCAACAATAGGAGTAGGCTGCAGAAGGGTGGGTTAGGCTGTTGGAGGAGGTTAGAGTTAGTCACTAGAGGGAGGGTTAATGATTAGGGATAATGGAGAAATACATACTGTAACGCCAGTGGATCAAAGGTCTGACCAAGAAGTGATGATCACATGACTGCCTGGACCCAGAAGATGCTGATGCATCTGTCAGGAGCAGGTAACTAGGGTGACCATAATATCCCTTTAATCTGGGACACATGACTTACACAGGTTCTGTGGCTGGCTAAAACCAGGTGAAATTCAGGCTAAAGTTTAGCCAGCCACAGAACCTGTGTAAATCATAGGTGTCCCAGATTAAAGGGATATTATGGTCACTTTAAGATAACTCATTGCTGGGCAACCAGTCTAACTATTACGACATTATGGGCCGTATTCAATTAGCCGCTATTCAATTAAAGTCCGCAGCAGCCCGCAATTAGCCAGCAGGCTGCACTTACAGTAATGTGGATTTCTGTTCGAGCCTGACTAGAAATCCATATTAAGTGTCCTTAGTGCTGGTGGAGTGAGCACGTTAATCCATAGCTCCTGGTAGTTAATGGCATAGCCCTGGGTATAAAAGATCAATGCTACCACTCTTTTCTACGTGTGGGTAATTACTGCAGATAGTAGAATCCAGCCCTATAACTGTCGACCTATAATACCACACCCATTATTAGATTAGCCAGGAATTTGTAGATATGTTAACTCTTTCTGATTTGCTTGTACAGGCTGCTTGGTATTTATGATACATTTACTCACAAGAGACATGTCAGAGGAAGAAGCACCCAGTAACATGGATGCCGGAGGAGGAAGGAACAATGCAGGTCCCTTTTTCAGCTTACATAACTGACAACAGAGACTTGTGTTTTGCCGCTAAAACCCCATTCATCATCTTACCTAAGTGTGGGTTATGGACTTCCAGACCTTTGTAAACAGCACTACTAAAGAAGGATGAGTGTAATTTTGATACAACTAAAAGCATCACCCTGACTATATATCAGATGAACCGAATTGGGATAAAAAGCACCTGGATTGTAATTGAAGTTTTATTGGACAGAAATGTACTGGCAGACTTCAAGTCCTGGACAGGACAGATGCAATTATTACTTGTTCCTTTTAAGGACATTTTTTTTTTGTTAGATAATTCTTCTTTTTACGAGTCACAAGGAACAACAAATTGTTTTTGGACTTTTATATTTATATGTTATGATGTCTTGTTAAATGTCTGTATACTAGTTTTACTGTAGGTCCTATTTGCATAGATTTTAAGGACACCTCTTATACTGTAGGAAAATGAATTGATTGTAACACTTGTTTATTACGAGTTATTTAATATTTGAATAAATCTAGTATTTTATTAAGCAATATCAATATGTTGGACAATTTTGTTCGATTATATGATGAACATATGGGATAGGCAAATGCACTGGGATCTTTTATTATTCTTTGTTTTTCCAAAAAGGTATAGAAGGATCCCTCACATTCCCAACAGCAGAAAACATTATAGTAGATACCAAATACTATGGATTAGTACAGTCTCAAATCACATACGTTACGGATGCTGTACTGAACCTCCAAGTTGTGAAGAGTTTCATTCTGTGATGAAGGCAATTTCCATAAGTACCTGGCCAGTATTGTATTACTGGGAGAGAGAAACAGAGCAATACACGAGAGAGACATATGTGATGACCGGATGTTGCTACTTGTTAACTGATTAGTTAAATAAATCAGTATTTGGAAAACGGAGGTATATCGGAGTTAAACAATAGTTAGTACAGGTCAGTAAATTATTTACAAGGGTAGGCCATATGTAGGTTGTCAGGAAATGTTACAGCAGGAGAGGCCAGGCAGTTTTTGGCCTGTGGTGCAAACACAAGCACACCAGAATGGACAAATATGTGTAACAAAAACCCTGGAGGTGTATATATAGACGATGGAATATAAAATGTATCATCTCAAAGTGCTATACAAAAATACAACAGTCCCCACTGACTACTGGACAATACTGTGAGCATTCCAGTAATATCTTTACAATACAGAGAGCACTACACAATATACAATGCATATTAGTGTTCGCATTGCCAACTCTGTTCTGTCAATGTTAAAGGTTAATAGAAAGTCAGCCTGGTTCACTTATTGCTGGGAATGCCACATGCGCAATGGAGAAGTAGTGCAATGACACAGAAGAGGCAGTGCATATGATACATCTATGGGCGGTGGAACAATGGGGGCAGCTCATCCCCCCAAACATCTGAGAGGCGCTAATCAAAATACTGAGTCATGGGGCATAGTGCAACCGCCATCTGTATTTAAAACAGGCAGTGTCAGGACGGAGATAATACCTGTACCAGTTGCTCTATCTCCTCCCTCCCCACAGCCCTTCTCCAGCTGCCTCCAGGACCCTACCCCCCCCCCCCTGCACCTAGCTCCAACCCCTATAATGTATGGCTAGTTACTGTGGGCTCCCCCTCCTCTGGGACCAGCCCTGCGCCCTTATCACCTTCCATTTCATATGTTCGTCACCTCTTCCCCCTCATTTCCCCATTGTCCTCCCACCCCCTTCCTTCACGGCACCCGCTGACCTCCCCCTATTTTCAACCAAGTGCAGCTTAAAATGTACCCTGTACAGTCTTACCTTCCATGCACAGCCTTAACAAGGATGTGAGCTATGAGTGAATTCTGTATCTTTGTCTTCTACAAAAAGTCACTCACATATTAGTTTTGTTTTGGGGGCATATTTATTATACACATTTTGTGGGAAATCACCTACAAAATCAGGCTACCCTGCAAAGATATCTGCTGCACTTTATTTGCTTCCCATCACAATAGCGATGGTGTTAGCCATTGTAGTCTATGGGCTACATATCACACAATTTACCAGAAGAAAGGAATGTCTGGATCCCTCCCCAGTAAAATGCACTGCTGCATGCGCTGTCTAATGACCGTAAGTACAGACATACCAAGTATAAAGTAAAGTAATCCCTGATGCAATCACATCAGCTTACACATTGCTGGGATGGGCTCCTATCAGAGCGCATGCCCCTGGATGGGATTTTTAATAATTATTGGCAGAAATGTATTTCTAATAGCCCGAATGGTGGCAATAAGAAATATAAGACATTCTATTTATTGAGTCATCTAAACCTCTAAACAGTAAATGGTCCCCTTAATGTTGTATTTTTTTTCTAATAAACTATTATCTGCATAGTGTTCTTCATGCTGTTATTTACATTAATGTGTTTGTATGTGTGTGTACAGTATGTATACAGAGATATATAGATAGAGGTATCTACATAAAGATAGTCAGATATCTCTGTCATCAGGTAGGTAGCATGGCGGGTAAGTCCAGCAATATATTGGGTCCTCATTTGTGGAGACCTGATTTCATCTGATTATTCTTGATAAACTAGAATGTACATACGGGTGCCCAAGGTCTGTTCCAGTAGCACAGTGTACAATGTGGCTCTTTCAGAGCAGTTTATACACAATCATAATGTATGTAGGATCTCATATACTGTAGATTATTCTGTTCTGTTTGCTCATGTGTCTATTTCCTAAACTCTAATTATATATTTGTGTTTTCATTTCCATTTAATTGGTGACTACTTAACTATACCCAATTTTTATTCCACGTATCGTCTGGCCTCTTATTTAATTTATACCTCCTCAAATTTGTTCTTTAGCTCTAGTCTTATAGCAGGGTGTGGATCATAGGGTCAACCACACTTAGGTCGACAGTGTCTAGGTCAACCACTATTGGTCGACCTACAGTAAGTAGGTCGACATGGTCTCTAGGTCGACATGTACAAGTTCGACAGGACAAAAGGTGAACATCAGTTTTTTTATTTTTTGGGATATCTTTCTCTCCGTAGAGTGACCGGGAACCCCTATTAGTGCACAGTGTCCCCGTTCCCAATTGTAGTCCACGTGGATCTCATAAAGCATGAAAAAGTTAAAAAAATGAAAACATACAGTAATGTGAAAAACTCATGTCGACCTGAACATGTCGACCTAGAAACTATGTTGACCTACTTACTGTCGACCAATATTGGTCGAGCTAGACATTGTCGACCTTAGTGTGGTTGACATAGAGACCGGATACAGTTACTGCGATGTGACATGGGTACACCTGTGCACTCTATTTCTATTACTCTATCACTGTGTCCCTTTTTTGTGTTACCTTCCAAACCTCCAACATTCACTCCCAATACAAATCTTTATCCATAGACCTTATCATTCTTATTCTGTTACGTACTTCTTTTACTTACTATAATTCCTCAATTTCCTTGCGATCATTCCCTTTGCCAAATGTTCAGTCTGTCAAAATTCTGTGCTTCTATCCCATCCATGGTAATTTTTTTACATTTTCCAGTAACAGAGAGTGGGGTCAGCCCAAAGGGGCATTGTACATCCGCTGCACATTTTGTCCCATGTTGAGTAGATAAGATGGCAGGAAATAACCAGAACCAAAAGACTCTCCAAATAGTTCAAATCAAGTCTTCTAGATTTGAAGTGGATGTGCTTTGACACCAATACGGATGTGTCCTCATACAGTACATCCATCCTTTTGCGTGAGCCACCTAATGCTACTTAGAGGCTTCACCATAGGTATCAATTCACGTACATGAAATACGTTTTTCTGAATTTTGCATCTTAATCGCATCACAGCCACATACACATTAACTTAAAGTGTCCTGGATATATAGGATTAGTATTTTAGTTACAGAGGGATTGGTATAAAGTCACAGAATAAGCATAGTGATGCATGACGTGATTCATGGCACGGACAACTCATATAGAACTACTATCTATTGACTTTTTCTCCCATATAAGCGACTAAGGGGGAGATTGAAAACTGGAGGCAGCCTCGGTTTTAGAGGCCGAGGCTATTCAATTAGCCTCTCGACTTCTCCCGATAGGCTTGTCAATGCCTATTAACTTAATGTGTTAACATGGGTTAACGGGCATTAACTCACAGAATCCTTGAAAAGTTCATGGATTTGTGTGTTAATCCCATAACTGCAACCCCAGAGTTATCAGGGTTTGTTTGTTTTTTTACCTCCTGGCTTCAGTGCTAATTGAATAGCCTTGGGGGATCAATTAGACCATGGTAATTGAATTCTACCCTAAGTCACACACAGAAGTTACATGAAATGCCACTATCAGTTTTAAGGGTTTCCTAGCATCTACATTTGTTGCAATAGTATTGCAAATAAAACTCATAGTTTGCAGAAAAATCTCTTGCTGG
The DNA here is from genome assembly GCF_028390025.1 of Pseudophryne corroboree. Lineage (NCBI taxonomy): Eukaryota > Metazoa > Chordata > Amphibia > Anura > Myobatrachidae > Pseudophryne > Pseudophryne corroboree. The sequence goes on along the minus strand of NC_086447.1, from coordinate 288,556,672 downwards.
ATGCATGGCTGACTGAGTAGCAAAGTTCATGGTGTGCTAAACAGGGCTATTTGGTGCGATTTGAGGATTTGGCACGAGATAACACATCTCTATGATATTAGTGATTGATGGCCAGGTCACTAACCATGACAAATCTTTGATAATGTCGATTTTATCTTTAAACATAAAGCTATACCTTTAAACACACTTTTACCATGGAGCCGCTGCGGCCGCTAGACTTAGTATGCACTCTACGTACCTTTTACGCTATTTGCGTAAATGAGTCCCGTACCATGTACGGACTCTGCGTACAACCGCCGCACTGACGGTACAAAGTACTCGCAGCGCGTACACACCCGATTAATATGCTTTTAAACCTTATACAGTTAGGCGATGTAATACACTTTAAAACTTAGCAGGGAAAAGAGGACACAACACCGATTTGTAGTTAATCACTGGGTTCCGACACCACAGAGTAATATTTCTGAAAGGGGGTTAACAATACAAATTATGCACTACAATACAACAGAGTAAATGGCAACAGTCAATGTACATACGTGAGAATATTCGCGTGCGCTTCCCGGTCCGGTCCTCCGCTATCAGGTTGATAGCGTTGAGAGTCTTGTGCACGGCCAGGCTGCAACAGGCTTTTTATACAATACTTCCAAAAGCAATACAATGGATACTGTAATCCCTTTGTCCATTGGACACAGGAATGCACTTTTACAGTACAAGAGAGGTCATAGGTCGATTTGAAAAGGTAGGCGATGTCTTTCCCAACTGCTCTTGTGGGTGGTCTCCTCTGGATTCCCGCCGCATACATAATATACAGTAAATACAGTTTATATCTATATTCTGCTTCTGCACCTAACTATCCGCAGGTACACGCGATCTTCCGCAAACCAACACCGGAATGTTACCCTTAAAATACCCTACAGCTGGATACCAACACCACCTTATAACCTTAGTCTGTCCCCTCTTATCCTGTAAAGGCAAATCCCTTTGTTCTAGAATCATTTAAACTGTTGATACTTTCTGATGTGGTGCAGAGGGACTATGTGTACAATGTGCACTATTTGGATTAAATATGTAATGTTTTGATAGCTCTCCATGCGTTCACAAACTCTGCCGTAAATACCCATACCATGCGCAGGACAGCGGGAGCGACCATACGCAAATTGCGGATATGTGCACGCACGGCAGGACAAGTGCACGCGCAGCGGGCATGTGTGTGTAGTTTGTACGTGATGTGTGTTCTGCAATATTTTTCGACTTTGACAGTCCACCCTTTGGCAGTCAGCAATAACTGCCACTATCTAATCACTAAACAGAAAAATATCAATAAAATATCTACAGACTATTGGATGGTCGGAGGAGAGTTGTAGGCGGTAAATGTATGACCTATTGGGATAGTAAAAAGCATGTATGTATGAATCCATGTCTGAGGGGCATGTATCATCGTGCCGTATATGTTCTAGATAAGCTTCGAGGTATTGCAAAGTATACATTAAATCCTTCTTATCCCATATTAAGGGTCTGTAAGTGGGCCAACAAACACTACCGAGCTCTTTTCGGCTTCTTGTTCCAACAAATGGGGTGCACATTTAGTTGATGATACATGGAGGGGGAACATATGTGAGTGCTATTACATGTGGATATCACCTGTCGACTATGTGTGTCATTAACTGAAGGTTGTAGAGATGAAGATAAGACAAAAATACATTCACATAACATTTTCATATACATTCTTGGGTATGGTCGATGTCTTTTCCGGATGGGTGTATCTGGGCAGAGGGGAGACAAAGGAAAAACGGGTGAAAGAAACAGGCCATGGAATTCATTTGCAATCATTTGCAATCCTTATCATAACACTGTCTCTATGGATGGGTCATAAATTAAATCTGCTGCTGTAACAGCGCCCCCGCTCCTTAGACTCATCAATTTTGTGCCGTGCTTGCGCCGCGTTAGAATTCGAACACACCTAAATATCAAGCCAATAATTATGACGACTCCCAGGATACAAAGGAGAAACTTCCCTACACTCATAATAACATTTTGAGCCCACTCTCCTAATCCTAAGAACCAATTTCGTGGGTTTAACCATGAGACCCAGCCGGTTTGGAAATATTGAAACATAATAAGGATCTATCTACATGATACTGGTGGAGCTTCAAGCTAGGGGGCCTAGAAATATTAAATTTCTTGTCCACCAGTCTCCCACCCCGTATTTCGAGTACCTCATCTATTGCTAAAGGGTACGGTACTAATCCTGACTTGCTCTGACCTTGAGGTACTTTTGAGCACACCCAGCTTTCTTTCTGGTTTAAGACCTTACCCACTTGTAAGTGGTAATCACTCAACGGATGATGGTCCATGTTGATATTAAGGCTGGACTGACATCTTTGGATGCACCCATCCTCGACTATGTTCTCACGATTCCTACAAATGCAATTTTCCTCAGACAATAACCCTTCACAGTGCATCCGAGCTCCTTGACTACCAGAGCGCTTTCTGATACTCGCCTTTGCTCGATTAGTGTGTTGCTCTTGAGATTCTACAAATCCATCCTCGCCATCAGAACCCATTCCAGATCGTTTCTCGACCTCTCTGGGACCCTCACCGAAACAGACTGTCCTGGTCAACATCAGGATTAACAGGAAAACCCGGAACGCAGTCTCTTGGGGTAAGTCCATCTTGTTAAGGGAAGAGAAGGGAAACAAGAAGGGGGAGAAAGAGAAGGAGAGAAGTAGGGTAGTGGGAGATGGAGAAAATAATAAAAAAGAAAAACTGGTGCGACAACCGCCTCTGGTCTTGTTGTTCTCCGCGCTCAGGTGCCGTCTCAACAGTCCTGCCTCTCAACCTTCCAGGAACAGACACTCCAGTGATACGATGTTCTCTACACTCTGCTCTTTGTCACGGGTTCTCTCCGGGTCAGCAACCTTTTTACAGTGGGACGAGTGGACCCAAGTCTCTCTTTCGGCAACCTTTAATGCTGTCATGCTGGTTAGTAAGACTTGGTACGGTCCTTCCCACCTGTCAATGAGGCAACCTGAGCGTAGAAAATTTCGAATCATTACATAATCCCCAGGTTCAATGTCATGACAATTACTGTTCGGTAGGTCAGGAATCACCTGCTTTAGATTTCTATTTTGATTCCTCAGCTGCTGGCTCATATTAACCAAATATTTTACAGTCACTTCGTTATTGCATTTCAAATCATCCTGGGGGTCTATCATTACATGAGGTTGACGGCCAAAAAGAATCTCAAAGGGTGATAGGTTAAGGGGGGACCTGGGAGTGGTTCTGATGCTGTACAATACTAGTGGCAAAGCTTCTGGCCACAACAATCCAGTCTCAGCCATCACTTTGCTCAGCTTGTTCTTAATAGTGCTGTTCACTCTCTCCACCTTAGCACTCGCCTGTGGTCAGTACGGAGTATGCAGCTTGCTATTAATTCCCATCAGTTTGCACATTACCTGAAAGACTTCACCTGTAAAATGGGTACCCCTATCGCTTTCAATTATTCTAGAGATACCATATCTACACACAAATTCCTGCACAATTTTCTTTGCAGTGAACGTAGCAGTATTTGTGGCAGCAGGGAATGCTTCTACCCAATTGAAAAACACATCAATACAGACTAACACATATTTTAAATTCCTACAGGGTGGTAACTGTATGAAATCAATTTGTTTTACCTGAAAAGGGCCGTCTGTCGGAGGGATATGGGATGGTTCTGTTTGTATTGACTTTCCAATATTCTTCCTCAAGCAAGTAAGACATGTCATTGCTCTCTTACCCGCATGAGAAGAGAATCCTAGCGCACACCAGTAGGCTCTCACCAGCTTACACATACCCTCTTTACCCAGATGAGTCAGACCGTGTGCCGCCTCAGCTAAGCTTGGAAGATATGCTCTGGGGGCCACTGGCTTATCCTGTCCACCTGTCCAGAGTCCTGAGGACTCCTGGCCATACCCCTTTGACCTCCAGACCGCTTTTTCCTGTGGAGAACACAAATTTTGAATTTCAATTAATTTTTGTGTGTTGATTGTGTTGAATGTCATCAGGGATGTGATATTCGTTTGTATGGGGGTGCTGGCTGCTGATTTAGCAGCTTCGTCTGCCCAGCTGTTACCAAGTGAGATTGGGTCTTGGTTGTAAGTGTGTGCTTTGCACTTGATAACAGCCACTCTGTCTGGTTCTTGTATCGCTGTTAGAAGCCTTTTTATGTGGGACGCATGCGCTACAGGTGTGTCAGCTGCCGTCATAAAATTTCTGAGGCGCCATAGGGCCCCGAAATCATGCACTACTCCAAAGGCATACCTAGAATCTGTGTATATATTGGCTGACTTACCCTTGGCCAATTCACACGCTCTGGTTAGGGCGACCAGCTCAGCAACTTGTGCTGAGTGCGGTGGGCCCAGGGGCTCAGCTTCTATGATACTTCTGTCATCTACAACTGCGTACCCAGTGCACAAGTCTCCCGAGTGCATCTGTCTGTGGCAACTACCGTCAGTGTAAAAAGTAAAATCTACGCCTTCCAGTGGGTTGTCACTAATGTCAGGTCTTGCAGTGAAAGTCTGGTTCAGGTATTCCATACAATCATGCGTATCAGTGTCTGCACTAAATCCTCCTTCACCATCATTCTCATCCTCCACCCTTTGTGCCTGTCCAGGCACACTTGGCAGATAAGTTGCAGGATTTAGTGCGCTGCATCTCTTTATGGTGATGTTTACAGGGGCCATTAGTGCTAATTCCCACTTTGTAAACCGTGCCGATGAGACATGTCTGATTTGGGCGGAGTTCAGTAAGGCTGATACTGCATGAGGTGTATGTATTGTCAGGTTGTGTCCTAACACTATGTCTTCGCTTTTACTTACTAGCAAAGTGATAAAGCCTACAGATTTACCCTATATTAAACACTATAAAAGGTTAAGAGACACAGTACGCAATTGGTGCACGAGGTACCGTAAGGGTACGCCCTTAGCGTAGCGGACGCTGTATCGGGAGCGAGCCGCTCGAGCGACACAAACGCTCGCGAGAATACGCTGTTGGTATCAAGCACACCATAGGCTGCCGATTACCGTAATGATACGCTACCAGCGTAGCGGACGCTCGAGACCACGAGGAGATCACAAGCGGCGCTGACGCTCACAGAATCAAACCTTAATAACTATACCTTAAAGAATGTACTTATACTGTAAACCTTTATGCAGTGATAATGTGTAGATGCAACGCAATGTAACCTTGTTAGTTTAAAAGCTGTATGAGCGACTGAGATGCTCAGAGAACCCTTAGAAATATAATAAACACTCAAATACCGGTCTAAGGTTCTAACACCTTTAAGAGAGAGAATGAACGTTCAATTGCAAAAGAATTTACAGTACAGTTTATACACTACCAGGCTAACATAAATATCTAACAGAATTACTACACGTTAAAATACAATAGCAACACTATTACATTTAAGGGGAATGAGAGAGAGAATGGCTTACAACAAATAGGAGGTAAAATGGCTGCAGAGAACTTACGCACAAGGGGAAACAATCGCAAGCGCCTTCCTGGATATCCAGCTCCCGATTATCAGTGATGAGAACCGTTGAGAAGAGTAGAGAGAGCTGGCCCAGGTCGGCTTGTCTTTATATACACTTACACACAGTACAGTACAATGGTCCCTACATTCTTATTGTTCATTGGACACAGGAATCCGTCTCCGCATTATAACAAAAGGTCATAGGTTGGTTCATACAGGTGGGCTGTGACTATTTCAAACTGCTCAGGTGGGAGGGGAACTCAGGTTTCCTGCCGCATGGGTAATAAACTGCAAATATAGTAAATGTCCATAAACTTCTTATAGTCATAACTATACGCACGAGCGATTAATCCGTTTCTAACCAACACCGGAATATTGCTAATTATATACCCTTCCGATGGATACTAAACACCACTGTGTAACCCCTGTCTGACCCTTCGTATCAAACAAAGAGGGATCTCTTTGTCCCCGAACATGCTACATTAATTAACTTTCAGATTCTATCAACGGGACCATAATCTACAAAATACATTATATGACTAAAATATGTAACGATTGAGTCGCCCGCTAGACGCACACAAACTCTACCGTAAATGCACATACCGTGCGCCTGCGAGTGCACGCGACTGCGAGTATATGCACGAACGGGAGGGCTCATGCACGTGCAGCGGGCACACGCATGAGGTGCATATATGGCAATGTGCAGCGTGATGTTTTTCTGACTTTGACAGTCCACCCTTTGGCAGTCACCAATAACTGCCACTTCCTAAAACGGTTCAAAAAGAGAAAAATATATGTCATGTATAATACATTTCTATGATTGTGTAAGGGAGAAGAGAAGGAGGTGGGAAAAAGGTATGACCTAGTGAGATAGTAGAAGCATGTATGTATGAGTCCATGTTTGAGGGGTCATGTATCATCGTGCCGTACATGTTTTAAATCAAGCTTCGAGGTATTGCGAAGTATACATTTGAATTCCTTCTTATCCCGTGGTACGGGTCTGTGGATGGGCTGTCAAACTTTACCGAGCTCTTTTCGGCTTTTGGTTGCAACAAAATGGGGGAGCACATTTTAGTTGATGATACATGAATGGGGGGGATATGTGAGTGCTGATATCTGTGCCTATATTCCCTATCGACTATGTGTGTCATTACCTGAAGGTTGTAGAGATGAAGATAAGGAGCAATTATGGTAAATGCAGTCATAAACTATGTGAGTTTAATATACATTTGTTGATTGTCTGGTGTCTTGTCTTGATGTACATGTTGACTGTAGTCTCTTTGGGCTTTTGCCAAAATGCGAGCAAAAAGCTTTCTCAATGTCCATAGACTTACAAAAGTGTTGGGCTATCGTAAATTTTTAAAATTGCTAGGGATATTGGGGGTCTATGGCATTGTCCATCAGTGGTCTGTGTAAAAGGTTGTCAAATTCTTCTTCCAAGCGGATGTCTTTTTACCTTGGAGGAAAACAAAGGAGAAACAGGTGAAAGAAACGGACCGTGGAATCACATTTTCATCACAACATTGTCTCAATGGTTGGGTCGTAAATCAAATCAGTCGTTGTTATTACTGTATCTTCACTTCTTAAACTCATCACTCGGGCGCTACGTTTACACTTTGTTAAAACCCGAACGCATCTAAATATCAGACCGACCAATATGATGACACCCAGAATACACAAAAGAAATTTACCTACATCCATTATAAGTCCTTGAGCCCATTCTCCTAAACCAGAGAACCAATTTCGTGGGTTCAACCATGACACCCAACCGGTCAGCTCATTACCCACAGCAGTAAGGGTGAGATTGTGTTTCCTTCGGAACTCCCATTTTAATTGCAAAATGTCATCCATCTTTTGGTCTATGACCTCGGCTGGGTCCTCAGTGCTGTTTGTAATATACGTGCAGCACTTTATTCCATACTGAGTCGCTAGGGTAACACAATACCCGCCTGTCACAGCCGTGAGATAATTGAGAATCATCCTATGCTGAACCAGTTCTTTTTTGTAGGTTTGTAACTCTCTCCCAGTATACCTGAATGTGTCATCATACATTTCAGTGATATTGTCTAATAAATTTGCAAGCGCAGATATATATTTATAATTTATCACTCCTCTGGCGGTACGAGTGATATCTAACGCGATTAGGAATTGAATCCCGGTGGATTCATGGATCAGGTCAGAAGCCGGATGCTCTGTTCTTTCTATCAGGTGCCGTTTAACGATGTGCTCGTAATGAGTGTGAGTACAAGGAGCTGGGGCACTGCGGTGAATATCTTTCATTTTGGTATGTGATACAGTCATTACCTCAGGCAATACTTTTCCAATATAACACAATCCCTCTGAGTTTGGGGCAAGCCACTTATACGCCTTTCTCCCGCATATGAAATATGCATCATCGGGGAGAACATATGGGACTGAATATGTTAGAACCATGTTACACATCTTCCATGTGAACCCTCCTAACCCTAGTTCTCCCATCTGTCTAGTACACGTATCCGGTTGTATGATATGTGCACAGTATCCTGGTGATACTTCTCCAACTCTCATGGTCCTACTTCCTGGGGTATACCTATATCGGAAATATTTTCCACTATCGGCTATGTGGCGTATAAGCTCTGTATCTGTAGGCATTCTATCGGCTCTATATGAAAAGGTCATGGTTTTGTTATTCCATGACACTTCCCAATTTCCCGGCTTTCGGGGATTGGAAATGTTAAAACACACTAAGGACCTATCCACATGGTATTGGTGGAGCTTCAAACTAGGAGGACTAGAGATATTAAACCTCTTGTCCACCGGCCTCCCACCACTTAACTCAAGTACCTCCCCTATCGTTAAAGGAAATGGTACTAGTCCTGACTTGCTGTGACCTTGAGGTACTTGAGAGCATACCCAACAGTCTGTTTGGTTTAACACCTTACCCACTAATGAGTGATAGTCACCCAATGGATGCCGGTCCATGTTAATGTTAAAACTGGACTGACATTTCTTTATGCACCAATCCTCAACTAAGTTATCACAATGCCTACAGATGCAATTTTCTTCAGCTAACAATCCTTCACAGTTCCTTCTATAGTCAATGCTACCAGATCGTTTTCTGATACTCGCCTTTGCTTGGTGATTATGTTGTTCTTGGAAATCTACGCCTCTATCTCTGTCATCAGAACCTTTCTGGATCCTTTCTCGACCTCACTGGTACTCTCACCGAAACAGACTGCTCTGGTCAACATCAGGGTCAACAGGAAAACACGGGTCACAGTCTCTTGAGGCGAGTCCACCTTACAGGAGGAAAAAGGAGAAATTTGTAATGGGGGTACAAAAAAAAACAGTTTGAGGGGGAGAGAAACTTGTTACGATAATTAGTTCTCTTGTCATCTCAAAGGTGCTGTCTCTCAGTCTTCTAAACATTCTGGTGATACAATATTTCTTCTAGCTCAGCGCTCTTTCTGTAAGGAGAAATAAATCTTGCATTACCATTTGTCCAACTAATGTGTGACATACCATCTGTAACGTTATGAGAACATGAGAAAGAAAAGAGAGAGAGAAAGAAAAAAAAAAACAACAAGAGAGAGAGAGAACCGTTCATATATATATGCGTCACATAAATCAACAATAAACAACAAAAAAAACAAAAACATTTTTCAGGAGAGAAAAAAACATTGTCAGATCTTCCGTTCACCATCAGGCTGTCACATCTACATGTCCAATGGTATCTTTGCATAGTTTCTCCCACCAGTATTTCCATACTCAACCCTTTGTATCTGGCCAGGATACATCGATGCTGGTAGGTCATACTGGGGTTTGGTAGACTTCTGAAAAGGTCAGGTAGTCAGGTGATGTTGGAGCTGTTGTGGTGAACGTCAGAGATGGGGAAAAAGAAACATTTTACAGATACATTAGACATTTTACCCGGTCATTCCTGTGTCTTCAAGGAATGACCTCCCAATTTTTAATAATAACCTCAGGCTTACCATCAGTCCTAATGATCACCTTTCCTGACTACATATCATGGGTGTGGCCCAAAATTCTTCCTATATGATCCCTGATTATAATTTGGTGTGTCATTACTCTGTTCGTGTTTCTGTCTAGGGGGTCTGATTTTATGTGGGTTGTTACAGTTGTTGGCATAATGCCCTTCTCTTTTACAAAGATAACAAACCCTTGGCTTCCTCCATGTGCCAGCAGCCTGGGGTTTTGGTTGATTTGATGCCTCCTCTACTGTTTGGATGCTCATCACCATCAACCGCTCTCCCTGTGCTTCCCTGGTTCTTTGACTATTATGGTCATGTCGTTGCCTAGGGGGTGTATATACCTTGTGTGTGTTTTTAGACCTACAATCTCGTGTAACATGACCTTCCCTTAAGCAGTTGTAACACCTTCTTACTTTTGACCTATTCACAGGGGTTTGTGGCTTGCTTTTGATGTTCCGGTCATGATTAATAGCGGACTCTTTCAAATCGGCCACTAAGATATCTCTCCAGTTAGGTAGAGAGGCTTGTATATTCGTTCTTAATACTTTCTTTAAACCATTTATTAACACATAAACTGCTACTTTCCTGTAGTGTACATTTGTCTTAATATCTTCTATACCAGTGTATCTAGCCATTTCCTGCAGTGCCCGATGAAAGTAATTAGAAGTGATTTCCCCCTCTCTTTGTCTTATGGAGAAGATTTCTTCCCATTCCACAATGGATGGGAAATATACTTCCAATTGTCGGTTGATCTGCTTAATACATTCCTGATTGTGTTCCTCCGTACAAGGTACCTCTGTGTCTAATTTACAATCAGCAATAAATTTCGCAGGGTCAACACTGGAGGGCAAACATGCCCTCAGCACTGTCCGCCAATCTTTGTTGGTGGGTTCTGTGGAGTTTCCTAGTTCTTTAATAAATCTCTGACATGAAGCTAGATCTTCCCTAGGATCAGGGAATTCAGACATGATTGATCTCAATTCTGTCCGGGACCAGGGACGGCGCATTGCACTGTCCCTGGCGGGAATGATTCCCTGAGCGTCAGTCTCCCCATTGGGGACTGTGATCACCCTGACAGGGCTAAGTTCAATTACATCATCTTGTGTTGGTTCTTCTTTATGAGGTACATTTGTTTGTGCGTGATATATAACACCGTACGTACCTGTGGACACGACCTCACCTGACCCTCCGTTAGGGGGTTTGATTATTGCCTTTACCGATTTGGTCGCGTCCACCTGGATGTCTTGTAGGATGGCTACTGGAAATGGTGCCGACATCGTGCTGGTTTCACTTTCTCGCTGGTAATCCTGAGGGGAGTTTAACATGGGGTGCAACTTGCACAGGTTAACATTTGTAATTTTGACACTTTCATTTTTATAAACATTATTACATTTGTTACTTTCAGTCTTAATACAGTTACTAAGTGCATTTTTATCGTACACCATCGTGCCATTCTCTGCAGCCATAATCCTCTCCATTGCCATGTCTCTCTTCCCAAGATGAGAGTCAGATATGTAAGTTAAATTTCTTTGCATTTCACTTTCCAGTTGCCACAATTTTAAATAGTCATAATGTCTAATACGCCTTTTTGAAGATTTAATCAGACAAACTCTTCTCTTTACATTCTGTAACACTTCTGGGTTAAAAGTACCTACCCGGGGAAACTTCTCCCCGTCATGCACAGTCATCCTTTCCCATTCATTGCACAACATTTCTGTGTGATGACCATATTTCTCACACATGATATACCTTGCCGACCCGATTGGTCGGTTTACCAAATCAACCTGAACCTCGGTTGATCGCCCCTTACCTGAACAACTGGCCCCCATCTTTGCAGGTGCTGCTTTCACTACCTCTGACTTCAAATCAGGGTCTTCGGCAACCCTTACAAAAACCAAGATGTCCGGGGTAAGGCTGCGGTGGGGGTTTTGCCTCGAGGTCCGCCCACTTAACTCCGCCCACGCTGGCCAATACGGCGACCAAAGTTCCCAGAGGTTCCGTACCCAACCTAGGGCCCCTATGAACGTCTACTTGCTCGGGCGTGTGGGAGTATGTTACCCTCCCCAGCAAGTATCAGTCGTTGGAATGTCCCTGAGTGATCAGGCTACTTCCCTTAAAATAAAAAAATTACACAAATCACGTTAACAATGTGCAAGTAGCGTTCTTATGAATATTCAAGACACGCTAATGCACACAATCACATGCGGTACAATCGTATCTGCACACAAGCAACTAATCTTATGTGCGGAATGATCAGTGGAATCGAAAATTTCGGCTGCGAATTCCTTCAGCAATGAGCTTTGTTGGCCTATATGGGTCTCGCACCAACCCTCTTCGGTTGTGCTCTCTACTTCTAGTCTGCTGTACCTGAACCTCCTGGTCCTTGACCTCCTGGTCTGTTATGTACAGCAGACTCTACTGCTCATTAATATGTCGAGACTAACAAGGGACGCCTCCCAAGCCACCCCACGCTATCACTCTCGCTGGTGTACCTCTTTCTAATGGCCTATGGTTCCCACGTCCGTAAAAAAAGAGAAATCTTATATATACACACTCTTACATTCGAACACTCTTATTTCTGTACAGAATTCCTTTCATTCGGTATTAGCCTAACCAAGAAGAATTGCAACAGAGAAGGTTTTTCTTTTAACTTTAACTTTTTTTGGATTTGAGATAGATTTGCGTTATTATCGCGTTACTTCCTTATCGCCTACTAAAAACAATACTATCGTGTGGTTTGTATTATGTGGGCGTATCCGTACGCTCCGTTGCGTAATATACGCTCCGTGCGTCGACCCTTGTGTTGCGTACGCCCTGCCCTTGTAAGGACACGTGTACACAGACCAAGTATGTCCACAGTAACACACTACACGTTTATCAATGTAAATGATCTTTAACTGTAATCATTCACTGGACACCACCCAAATCTCCCTTGTATTTCTAGGCGAGACTGTGTGCGTGCTTTTACAACTATTCCCTTAAATATTACTTTTTATCTTTTAACTATTAATAACAACAAATCTCTCAGCACGTTATCACTAGTATGTGGCAATCAGGAGAATGAGATACGGACAAATACTACTAAGAAAGAAATACAGGTGTGTGTGCTTATGCGTACGTACTCAAAACAGAAACTAAACAGTTTTAAAAGACAATAACGTACTGTTCTTACCTTCCGGTTCCGGATTCCCTCAGCACTCCTTACTAAGCGAAGCAGACGCTTATCTGGTCAGCACTGCGAGGGATACCACCTTCCCGCCCTTTGCTGACCGATAATGTCTGCTAAAGTTACTTAGTGCAGATATGTGAAGAGCGGAGGAGCCCCCAATTGATAAAGCCTACAGATTTACCCTATATTAAACACTATAAAAGGTTAAGAGACACAGGGGTAAATTTACTAAGCTCCCGATTTTGACCGAGATGGCGTTTTTTCATCAAAGTGTCATCTCGGTAATTTACTAAGCACTAATCACGGCAGTGATGAGGGCATTCGTAATTTTTTCCAAGTTCAGGTAAAAAATTACGAATGAATACACCATCGGTCAAAACGCGGCTGTTTAAGTATGAATCTCGGTCATTTACTAAGAAGTGCAAAGCAAAAAAACACAAAACACTGCCGTGAAAAATTACAACTCGTAAAAAAGTGCTAAAAAAAACAGACCTGCTTTTTTTTTCCGTGATTTGATAGGCATGCAGGGATCCATGAGATCCGTGCATGTATATCAGTTGGAAGGGGTGGGAAAGTGCTTATTTTTACAAAAAAAATTGCGTGGGGTCCCCCCTCCTAAGCATAACCAGCCTCGGGCTCTTTGAGCCGATCCTGGTTGCAGAAATATGGGGAAAAAAATGACAGGGGTTCCCCCATATTTAAGCAACCAGCATCGGGCTCTGCGCCTGGTCCTGGTCCCAAAAATACGGGGGACAAAAAGAGTAGGGGTCCCCCGTATTTTTAAAACCAGCACCGGGCTCCACTAGCTGGACAGATAATGCCACAGCCGGGGGTCACTTTTATATAGTGCCCTGCGGCCGTGGCATCAAAAATCCAACTAGTCACCCCTGGCCGGGGTACCCTGGGGGAGTGGGGACCCCTTCAATCAAGGGGTCCCCCCCCCAGCCACCCAAGGGCCAGGGGTGAAGCCCGAGGCTGTCCCCCCCATCCAATGGGCTGCGGATGGGGAGGCTGATAGCCTTTGTTGTAAAAGAAAAGATATTGTTTTTAGTAGCAGTACTACAAGGCCCAGCAAGCCTCCCCCGCATGCTGGTACTTGGAGAACCACAAGTACCAGCATGCGACGGAAAAACGGGCCCGCTGGTACCTGTAGTACTACTACTAAAAAAATACCCAAAAAAAGACAAGACACACACACCGTGAAAGTATAATTTTATTACATACATACACACATACATACATACTTACCTTAAGTACCCACGCAGGTCGGTCCTCTTCTCCAGTAGAATCCAAGGGGTACCTGTTGAAGAAATTATACTCACGAGATCCAGGGGTCCAGGCTCCTCGGCAAATCCAGGGTTAATCCACGTACTTGAAAAAAAAAATAAAACGGTGTCCCGACCACGAACTGAAAGGGGACCCATGTTTGCACATGGGTCACCTTTCCACGAATGCCAGAAACCCACTTTGACTTCTGTCTAAGTGGGTTTCTGCAGCCAATCAGGGAGCGCCACGTTGTAGCACTCTCCTGATCAGCTGTGTGCTCCTGTCCTCACTGACAGGCAGCACACGGCAGTGTTACAATGTAGCGCCTATGCGCTACATTGTAACCAATGATGGGAACTTTCAGCTCAGCGGTGACGTCACTTTAGGTCAACCGCAGGGCAGAAAGTTCCCATCATTGGTTACAATGTAGCGCATAGGCGGCGGGCGCTACATTGTAACACTGCCGTGTGCTGCCTGTCAGTGAGGACAAGAGCACACAGCCGATCAGGAGAGTGCTACAACGTGGCACTCCCTGATTGGCTGAAGAAACCCACTTAGACATCAGTCAGAGTGGGTTTCTGGCATTCGTGGAAAGGAGTCCCATGTGAAAACATGGGGCCCCTTTCAGTTCGTGGCTCGGCTTTCCGTTTTCTTATTTTATGCAAGTACGTGGATTACCCCTGGATTTCCCGAGGAGCCTGGACCCCTGGATCTCGTGAGTATAATTTCTTCAACAGGTACCCCTTGGATTCTACTGGAGAAGAGGACCGACCTGCGTGGGAACTTAAGGTAAGTATGTATGTATGTGTGTATGTATGTAATAAAATTATACTTTCACGGTGTGTGTGTCTTGTCTTTTTTTGGGTATTTTTTTAGTAGTAGTACTACAGGTACCAGCGGGCCCGTTTTTCCGTCGCATGCTGGTACTTGTGGTTCTCCAAGTACCAGCATGCGGGGGAGGCTTGCTGGGCTTTTTAGTACTGCTACTAAAAACAATATCTTTTCTTTTACAACAAAGGCTATCAGCCTCCCCATCCGCAGCCCATTGGATGGGGGGGGACAGCCTCGGGCTTCACTCCTGGCCCTTGGGTGGCTGGGGGGGGGACCCCTTGATTGAAGGGGTCCCCACTCCCCCAGGGTACCCCGGCCAGGGGTGACTAGTTGGATTTTTGATGCCACGGCCGCAGGGCACTATATAAAAGTGACCCCTGGCTGTGGCATTATCTGTCCAGCTAGTGGAGCCCGGTGCTGGTTTTAAAAATACGGGGGACCCCTACTCTTTTTGTCCCCCGTATTTTTGGGACCAGGACCAGGCGCAGAGCCCGATGCTGGTTGCTTAAATATGGGGGAACCACAGTCATTTTTTCCCCCATATTTTTGCAACCAGGATCGGCTCAAAGAGCCCGAGGCTGGTTATGCTTAGGAGGGGGGACCCCACGCATTTTTTTTTATTATTTTACAGTGTTTAATTAAAAAAAAATAAAAAAATAAACCCCAGCACGGATCACACAGATCCGGCCGAGATTGATTGTAAAAAAAAGTCGGCAGTGTTTTGCTAATCACTGCCGTAAAAATAGGTAAAAAACCACGAATGATATCGACATCGGAAGAAAAGAAAAACCCGAATACGACAGCTTAGTAAATCCATCGTAATCAATTCAAAAAGTTGCAGTTTTACACTGTCGATGTCATTCGTGATTGAACTTTGACCTTTTTTCGGAAATTACGAATCTTAGTAAATTTACCCCATAGTACGCAATTGGCGCACGAGGTACCGTAAGGGTACGCCCTTAGCGTAGCGGACGCTGTATCGGGAGCGAGCCGCTCGAGCGACACAAATGCTCGCAAGAATACGCTGTTGGTATCAAGCACACCATAGGCTGCCGATTACCGTAATGATACGCTACCAGCGTAGCGGACGCTCGAGACCACGAGGAGATCACAAGCGGCGCTGACGCTCACAGAATCAAACCTTAATAACTATACCTTAAAGAATGTACTTATACTGTAAACCTTTATGCATTGATAATGTGTAGATGCAACGCAATGTAACCTTGTTAGTTTAAAAGCTGTATGAGCGACTGAGACGCTCAGAGAACCCTTAGAAATATAATAAACACTCAAATACCGGTCTAAGGTTCTAACACCTTTAAGAGAGAGAATGAACGTTCAATTGCAAAAGAATATACAGTACAGTTTATACACTACCAGGCTAACATAAATATCTAACAGAATTACTACACGTTAAAATACAATAGCAACACTATTACATTTAAGGGGAAGGAGAGAGAGAATGGCTTACAACAAATAGGAGGTAAAATGGCTGCAGAGAACTTACGCACAAGGGGAAACAATCGCAAGCGCCTTCCTGGATATCCAGCTCCCGATTATCAGTGATGAGAACCGTTGAGAAGAGTAGAGAGAGCTGGCCCAGGTCGGCTTGTCTTTATATACACTTACACACAGTACAGTACAATGGTCCCTACATTCTTATTGTTCATTGGACACAGGAATCCGTCTCCGCATTATAACAAAAGGTCATAGGTTGGTTCATACAGGTGGGCTGTGACTATTTCAAACTGCTCAGGTGGGAGGGGAACTCAGGTTTCCCGCCGCATGGGTAATAAACTGCAAATATAGTAAATGTCCATAAACTTCTTATAGTCATAACTATACGCACGAGCGATTAATCCGTTTCTAACCAACACCGGAATATTACTAATTATATACCCTTCCGATGGATACTAAACACCACTGTGTAACCCCTGTCTGACCCTTCGTATCAAACAAAGAGGGATCTCTTTGTCCCCGAACATGCTACATTAACTAAACTTTCAGATTCTATCAACGGGACCATAATCTACAAAATACATTATATGACTAAAATATGTAACGATTGAGTCGCCCGCTAGACGCACACAAACTCTACCGTAAATGCACATACCGTGCGCCTGCGAGTGCACGCGACTGCGAGTATATGCACGCACGGGAGGGCTCATGCACGTGCAGCGGGCACACGCATGAGGTGCATATATGGCAATGTGCAGCGTGATATTTTTCTGACTTTGACAAAAGCTATCGCTGCAACACTTTGTAAGCATGTGGGGAGAGACCACGCTACGGTGTCCAACTGTGCACTGTAGTAAGCTACCGGCCTGCTGGCATCACCATGTCTCTGGGTTAGGACACCTGCCGCACACCCAGCACTTTCTGTACCGTACAATTCAAAGGGTTTCCCATAATCTGGCATGCCTAATGCAGGTGCCTGTGATAGGCACTGTTTGAGTCTCTCAAATGCCATTTCGGACTCATATGTGTGCGAGATCCGATCTGGTTTGTTCGATGAGACCATCTCTTGCAAAGGTAAAGCCAGTATGGAGAACCCTGGGATCCAGTTCCGGCAGTACCCACACATTCCAAGAAAGGTGCGAATCTGTTGCTGGGTTTGTGGCAGAGTCATGTCGCGAATCGCCTGTATTCTATCAGCGGTGAGGTGTCTAAGTCCTTGCGTCAAGCAATGTCCCAAATATTTTACCCTGGTCTGGCACAGCTGCAACTTACAGGTATTGGCTGTCAGAGTGCAGAGGGACAGAAAAGAAGGCAGAACAGAGGTCAATGACAGTGAAAAATTTTGCAGTAGGGGGAATTTGCATGAGGATGACAGCTGGATTGGGCACTGTGGGGAATTGGCTCTCAACTATCTTGTTTATCCCCCTTAGATCCTGCACTAGCCTGTAACCCCTCCCCCCACTCTTTTTCACATGGAAGATGGGACTATTGGCAGTGCTGGACGTCCTGACTAGGATGCCCTGTTGTAGCAAGCGCTCTATGACTGGGTACACTCCTAATTCCACCTCTGGCTTCAGAGGATACTGAGGGATTTTTGGAGCTATCCTACCATCTTTTATTTGCACTACTACTGGAGCTATATTCGCCATCAATCCAGTGTCTTGTCCATCTTTGGTCCACAGGGAACCCGATATTCGTGAGATCATTACCTATACCTTTGATGGACACCTGTCTATAACAGCAGAGTATGACATTAGCCTTTGTCAGGTGTCTAACATATCCTGCACTTCCTGAACGTGATTCTCGGGTATATCCAAGAAGACACCCTCAGGAGTACAATATATGACACACCTCATTTTACACAATAAATCTCTCCCAAGTAGATTAGTCGGAGCCGATGCAGCCAACAGGAAAGAATGTTTGGTTTGCAAGGGCCCTATGGTAATCTCCGCAGGTCTACTCAAAG
The DNA here is from genome assembly GCF_028390025.1 of Pseudophryne corroboree. Lineage (NCBI taxonomy): Eukaryota > Metazoa > Chordata > Amphibia > Anura > Myobatrachidae > Pseudophryne > Pseudophryne corroboree. The sequence continues at coordinate 288,538,499 of NC_086447.1, read as the reverse complement.
GGTTTTGTTGCACTATTCCTGTTACTCCCATTGCCGAAATTGTTTTACCCGTGGTTTTCATACCTACCGTCGAATTTAACACTGACCTGGCCGCCCCTGTATCTACCAGAAAAGGTAATGATCTACCAGCTACATCAACTGTGACCTCAGGTTCACTACCAAGGCTAGCAATCAACTTTACTGGCTGCAGACTACAGGTGTGACCCAACCCCTATTGTATATTGTGACCCTCCCGCAGCGCACTGGCAGCTACATGTGAGGGGGGTAACTGAGAATTTTCGGAGGTCTGCCAGTCCCTCCTAGGTGGGTACCTCCTTGTTTCCCCTGCATGTAGCTCATAACTTCTCCTATGCGGTCCCTGATCCCAATTATGTGTATTATAGTGTGGTTCATATCCTGGTCTAGGGGTCGGTATACATTATGTGTGTCTTTATACCTACAATTCCGTGCAAAATGTCCTTCCTTCTGACAGTTATAGCATACTACTACACGTGACTTACCATCAGGGGTCTGGGGTTTTGGCTGATGTGGTTTTGTTGTAAGAGAATTTATACTTACTGTCATCAGCTTGTCCCCCGGAGACTCCCTGTGCTTACTGACGTTCCGGTCGTGCTCGATAGCGGACTCTCTTAATGCAGCCACCGAGATACCTCTCCAGTTAGGTAGAGAGGTTTGTACCCTAGTTCTTAATGCCTCTTTTAACCCGTCCATAAATACTGATACAGCTACCTCCCTGTGATGTATATTGTCCTTAATGTCCTCGATCCCAGTGTATCTAGCCATTTCCTGCAGTGCTCGATGGAAATATTCAGATGCCATTTCACCTTCTTTTTGTCTTATGGAAAAGATTTTATTGCATTTGACAACAGTAGGGAAATATACTCCTAATTGCAGATTGATTTGTCGTACATTCTCCTGAGTGTACTCATCAGTGAGAGGTACTTCTGCGTCTAATCTGCAATTAGTAATGAATTTCGCGGGGTCAATATTGGAAGGTAAACATACTCGTAGCACTGTTCGACAATCTTTGTTTGTGGGTTCGGTGGCGTTACCTAAATCTTTAATGAACCTCTGGCATGCGACTAGATCCTTTCTGGGATCGGGAAATTCTGACATAATTGACCTCAATTCTGTCCGGGACCAGGGACAATGCATGGCAATGTTCCTGATGGGAATGACTCCCTGAGCGTCAGTCCTCCCATTGGGGACTGCGATCACCCTGACAGGATTTAATTCAATTACGTAATTCTGAGTTGACTCCACAATGTGAGGTGCTATTCTGCATAATGTATGGTACCGTACTTACCTGTGGACATGACCTCACTTATCCCTCCGCTAGAGGGCCTTACTACTGTACTTGCTGGTTGGGCCGTGCCCACCTGTGTATTCTGTATGGTGGCTGCTAGGGAGAGTGCCGATATCGTGCTGGGCTCATCTTCTTGCTCGCAGTCCTGGGGAAAATTTAAAATGGGATACAACTGGCAAGGGTTAGCGTTAGTACATTTATCAACTATACTCTTATCGGATACCAATATGCCATTGTCTGTAGCCACTTTCTCCCCCACAATACATGGTGGTGGTGCGGTTGCCATCATTTTCCTGCTAGGTTTGGAACCTGCTGCGTGAGCTAATTTTCTTTGCATATCACCCTCTTGCTGCCATAAATTTAAACAATCTGTGTGTCTGACCCTTTGTTTTCGAGATTGTATCAGACATATCCTAATCCTTAAATTCTGCAATTCCTCTGGTTCAAAATTGCCTACCTTAGGGAATGGTTCCCTATCTTCCGCAGTCATACGTTCCCATTCATTGCATAAAACTTCTGTGTGTGGTCCATGCTTCTCACACATTATGAACCTCGCTGACCCCCTGGGCCGCGGCATTCAACCTGAACCCTGGTTGAACGTCCCTTACTTGAGCAACTGGCCCCCATAATTTGCAGGTATTGCCCTTTCGGCTAATCCCACAAAAAAACAAAATACTCAATATAAGGCAAAGGTGAAAGTTCTCCGAGTGCTTTCACCCACTCACACTAGAGATGAGCGCCTGAAATTTTTCGGGTTTTGTGTTTTGGTTTTGGGTTCGGTTCCGCGGCCGTGTTTTGGGTTCGAACGCGTTTTGGCAAAACCTCACCGAATTATTTTTGTCGGATTCGGGTGTGTTTTGGATTCGGGTGTTTTTTTCCAAAAACACTAAAAAACAGCTTAAATCATAGAATTTGGGGGTCATTTTGATCCCAAAGTATTATTAACCTCAAAAACCATAATTTACACTCATTTTCAGTCTATTCTGAATACCTCACACCTCACAATATTATTTTTAGTCCTAAAATTTGCACCGAGGTCGCTGTGTGAGTAAGATAAGCGACCCTAGTGGCCGACACAAACACCGGGCCCATCTAGGAGTGGCACTGCAGTGTCACGCAGGATGTCCCTTCCAAAAAACCCTCCCCAAACAGCACATGACGCAAAGAAAAAAAGAGGCGCAATGAGGTAGCTGTGTGAGTAAGATTAGCGACCCTAGTGGCCGACACAAACACCGGGCCCATCTAGGAGTGGCACTGCAGTGTCACGCAGGATGGCCCTTCCAAAAAACCCTCCCCAAACAGCACATGACGCAAAGAAAAAAAGAGGCGCAATGAGGTAGCTGACTGTGTGAGTAAGATTAGCGACCCTAGTGGCCGACACAAACACCGGGCACATCTAGGAGTGGCACTGCAGTGTCACGCAGGATGTCCCTTCCAAAAAACCCTCCCCAAACAGCACATGACGCAAAGAAAAAAAGAGGCGCAATGAGGTAGCTGTGTGAGTAAGATTAGCGACCCTAGTGGCCGACACAAACACCGGGCCCATCTAGGAGTGGCACTGCAGTGTCACGCAGGATGTCCCTTCCAAAAAACCCTCCCCAATCAGCACATGATGCAAAGAAAAAGAAAAGAAAAAAGAGGTGCAAGATGGAATTATCCTTGGGCCCTCCCACCCACCCTTATGTTGTATAAACAAAACAGGACATGCACACTTTAACCAACCCATCATTTCAGTGACAGGGTCTGCCACACGACTGTGACTGATATGACGGGTTGGTTTGGACCCCCCCCCAAAAAAGAAGCAATTAATCTCTCCTTGCACAAACTGGCTCTACAGAGGCAAGATGTCCACCTCATCTTCACCCTCCGATATATCACCGTGTACATCCCCCTCCTCACAGATTATCAATTCGTCCCCACTGGAATCCACCATCTCAGCTCCCTGTGTACTTTGTGGAGGCAATTGCTGCTGGTCAATGTCTCCGCGGAGGAATTGATTATAATTAATTTTAATGAACATCATCTTCTCCACATTTTCTGGATGTAACCTCGTACGCCGATTGCTGACAAGGTGAGCGGCGGCACTAAACACTCTTTCGGAGTACACACTTGTGGGAGGGCAACTTAGGTAGAATAAAGCCAGTTTGTGCAAGGGCCTCCAAATTGCCTCTTTTTCCTGCCAGTATAAGTACGGACTGTGTGACGTGCCTACTTGGATGCGGTCACTCATATAATCCTCCACCATTCTATCAATGTTGAGAGAATCATATGCAGTGACAGTAGACGACATGTCCGTAATCGTTGTCAGGTCCTTCAGTCCGGACCAGATGTCAGCATCAGCAGTCGCTCCAGACTGCCCTGCATCACCGCCAGCGGGTGGGCTCGGAATTCTGAGCCTTTTCCTCGCACCCCCAGTTGCGGGAGAATGTGAAGGAGGAGATGTTGACAGGTCGCGTTCCGCTTGACTTGACAATTTTGTCACCAGCAGGTCTTTCAACCCCAGCAGACCTGTGTCTGCCGGAAAGAGAGATCCAAGGTAGGCTTTAAATCTAGGATCGAGCACGGTGGCCAAAATGTAGTGCTCTGATTTCAACAGATTGACCACCCGTGAATCCTTGTTAAGCGAATTAAGGGCTGCATCCACAAGTCCCACATGCCTAGCGGAATCGCTCCGTGTTAGCTCCTCCTTCAATGCCTCCAGCTTCTTCTGCAAAAGCCTGATGAGGGGAATGACCTGACTCAGGCTGGCAGTGTCTGAACTGACTTCACGTGTGGCAAGTTCAAAGGGCATCAGAACCTTGCACAACGTTGAAATCATTCTCCGCTGCACTTGAGACAGGTGCATTCCACCTACTATATCGTGCTCAATTGTATAGGCTTGAATGGCCTTTTGCTGCTCCTCCAACCTCTGAAGCATATAGAGGGTTGAATTCCACCTCGTTACCACTTCTTGCTTCAGATGATGGCAGGGCAGGTTCAGTAGTTTTTGGTGGTGCTCCAGTTTTCTGTACGTGGTGCCTGTACGCCGAAAGTGTCCCGCAATTCTTCTGGCCACCGACAGCATCTCTTGCACGCCCCTGTCGTTTTTTAAAAAATTCTGCACCACCAAATTCAAGGTATGTGCAAAACATGGGACGTGCTGGAATTGGCCCAGATTTAATGCACACACAATATTGCTGGCGTTGTCCGATGCCACAAATCCACAGGAGAGTCCAATTGGGGTAAGCCATTCCGCGATGATCTTCCTCAGTTGCCGTAAGAGGTTTTCAGCTGTGTGCGTATTCTGGAAAGCGGTGATACAAAGCGTAGCCTGCCTAGGAAAGAGTTGGCGTTTGCGAGATGCTGCTACTGGTGCCGCCGCTGCTGTTCTTGCGGCGGGAGTCCATACATCTACCCAGTGGGCTGTCACAGTCATATAGTCCTGACCCTGCCCTGCTCCACTTGTCCACATGTCCGTGGTTAAGTGGACATTGGGTACAGCTGCATTTTTTAGGACACTGGTGACTCTTTTTCTGAGGTCTGTGTACATTTTCGGTATCGCCTGCCTAGAGAAATGGAACCTAGATGGTATTTGGTACCGGGGACACAGTACCTCCAACAAGTCTCTAGTTGGCTCTGCAGTAATGATGGATACCGGAACCACGTTTCTCACCACCCAGGATGCCAAGGCCTCAGTTATCCGCTTTGCAGTAGGATGACTGCTGTGATATTTCATCTTCCTCGCAAAGGACTGTTGAACAGTCAATTGCTTACTGGAAGTAGTACAAGTGGGCTTACGACTTCCCCTCTGGGATGACCATCGACTCCCAGCGGCAACAACAGCAGCGCCAGCAGCAGTAGGCGTTACACGCAAGGATGCATCGGAGGAATCCCAGGCAGGAGAGGACTCGTCAGACTTGCCAGTGACATGGCCTGCAGGACTATTGGCATTCCTGGGGAAGGAGGAAATTGACACTGAGGGAGTTGGTGGGGTGGTTTGCGTGAGCTTGGTTACAAGAGGAAGGGATTTACTGGTCAGTGGACTGCTTCCGCTGTCACCCAAAGTTTTTGAACTTGTCACTGACTTATTATGAATGCGCTGCAGGTGACGTATAAGGGAGGATGTTCCGAGGTGGTTAACGTCCTTACCCCTACTTATTACAGCTTGACAAAGGGAACACACGGCTTGACACCTGTTGTCCGCATTTCTGGTGAAATACCTCCACACCGAAGAGCTGATTTTTTTGGTATTTTCACCTGGCATGTCAACGGCCATATTCCTCCCACGGACAACAGGTGTCTCCCCGGGTGCCTGACTTAAACAAACCACCTCACCATCAGAATCCTTCTGGTCAATTTCCTCCCCAGCGCCAGCAACACCCATATCCTCCTCATCCTGGTGTACTTCAACACTGACATCTTCAATCTGACTATCAGGAACTGGACTGCGGGTGCTCCTTCCAGCACTTGCAGGGGGCATGCAAATAGTGGAAGGCGCATGCTCTTCACGTCCAGTGTTGGGAAGGTCAGGCATCGCAAACGACACAATTGGACTCTCCTTGTGGATTTGGGATTTCAAAGAACGCACAGTTCTTTGCGGTGCTTTTGCCAGCTTGAGTCTTTTCAGTTTTCTAGCGAGAGGCTGAGTGCTTCCATCCTCATGTGAAGCTGAACCACTAGCCATGAACATAGGCCAGGGCCTCAGCTGTTCCTTGCCACTCCGTGTGGTAAATGGCATATTGGCAAGTTTACGCTTCTCCTCCGACAATTTTATTTTAGGTTTTGGAGTCCTTTTTTTTCTGATATTTGGTGTTTTGGATTTGACATGCTCTGTACTATGACATTGGGCATCGGCCTTGGCAGACGACGTTGCTGGCATTTCATCGTCTCGGCCATGACTAGTGGCAGCAGCTTCAGCACGAGGTGGAAGTGGATCTTGATCTTTCCCTAATTTTGGAACCTCAACTTTTTTGTTCTCCATATTTTATAGGCAGAACTAAAAGGCACCTCAGGTAAACAATGGAGATGGATGGATTGGATACTAGTATACAATTATGGACGGACTGCCACGGTTAGGTGGTATAAAAAAACCACGGTTAGGTGGTATATATTGTAATACAATTATGGATGGACGGACTGCCTGCCGAGTGCCGACACAGAGGTAGCCACAGCCGTGAACTACCGCACTGTACACTGGTTGATAAAGAGATAGTAGTATACTCGTAACAACTAGTATGACTGACTATGACGGTATAAAGAATGAAAAAAAAACCACGGTTAGGTGGTATATATTGTAATACAATTATGGATGGACGGACTGCCTGCCGAGTTCCGACACAGAGGTAGCCACAGCCGTGAACTACCGCACTGTACACTGGTTGATAAAGAGATAGTAGTATACTCGTAACAACTAGTATGACTGACTATGACGGTATAAAGAATGAAAAAAAAACCACGGTTAGGTGGTATATATTATAATACAATTATGGATGGACGGACTGCCTGCCGACTGCCGACACAGAGGTAGCCACAGCCGTGAACTACCGCACTGTACACTGGTTGATAAAGAGATAGTAGTATACTCGTAACAACTAGTATGACACTATGACGGTATAAAGAATGAAAAAAAAACCACGGTTAGGTGGTATATATTATAATACAATTATGGATGGACGGACTGCCTGCCGACTGCCGACACAGAGGTAGCCACAGCCGTGAACTACCGCACTGTACACTGGTTGATAAAGAGATAGTAGTATACTCGTAACAACTAGTATGACACTATGACGGTATAAAGAATGAAAAAAAAACCACGGTTAGGTGGTATATATTATAATAATACAATTATGGATGGACGGACTGCCTGCCGACTGCCGACACAGAGGTAGCCACAGCCGTGAACTACCGCACTGTACACTGGTTGATAAAGAGATAGTAGTATACTCGTAACAACTAGTATGACTATGACGACGGTATAAAGAAAGAAAAAAAAATACCACGGTTAGGTGGTATATAATTATACAATTATGGATGGACGGACTGCCTGCCGAGTGCCGACTGCCGACACAGAGGTAGCCACAGCCGTGAACTACCGCACTGTACTGTGTCTGCTGCTAATATAGACTGGTTGATAAAGAGATAGTATACAACAATATACTACTATACTGGTGGTCAGGCACTGGTCACCACTAGTCACACTGGCAGTGGCACTCCTGCAGCAAAAGTGTGCACTGTTTAATTTTAAATTAATATAATATTATGTACTCCTGGCTCCTGCTATAACAACCTGCAGTGCTCCCCAGTCTCCCCCACAATTATTATAAGCTTTTATACATTGATGTGCAGCACACTGGGCTGAGCTGAGTGCACACAGACTGAGTCACACTGTGTGACTGCTGTGTATCGTTTTTTTCAGGCAGAGAACGGATATAGCAGAGAACGGATATATTAAATAAAAGTTAACTTAACAACAACTGCACTGGTCACTGTGGTAAACTCTGTCTGCACAATCTCTCTCTCTCTCTCTCTCTTCTAATCTATTCTAATGGAGAGGACGCCAGCCACGTCCTCTCCCTATCAATCTCAATGCACGTGTGAAAATGGCGGCGACGCGCGGCTCCTTATATAGAATCCGAGTCTCGCGAGAATCCGACAGCGTCATGATGACGTTCGGGCGCGCTCGGGTTAACCGAGCAAGGCGGGAAGATCCGAGTCGCTCGGACCCGTGAAAAAAAAAGTGAAGTTCGTGCGGGTTCGGATTCAAAGAAACCGAACCCGCTCATCTCTAACTCACACCCACGTTGGCCAGTACTACCATACACTGTTGATAGCGAAGGCAATGTACCCAACCTAGGGCCCCTATGTAACCTCTATTTACTGGAAGTTTCTAGGAATAACTTACCCTTTCCAGTAAATATAGTTCATTGGAGATTTCCTGAGAAAGGCCAGAGAAAACTCCCTAAACCTTTATTATACACAAATCACGCTTGCGTATGCTATATACAGCGCTAATGATTCCGCGATTTTACGCAGAGCACGTAAAAAGGTTATCATGTTGCGCTAAATATTGCACCCACGAACGCGCGGTCCAATCGCACAGCGTATAGGTACTTGTTACTTATCTGCCGTACGACCACTGGAATAGAATCACAAGCTGCGAAACTTCAGCTGGAGCATCTAAAAAACTAAATGGGTAAACCTCGCTGACCCCCTGGGCCGCGGTACTCTAACACAATTGCCTACCTTGCTCCTTTGTAAGTCTTCTCGACTTACGTATTAAACCTTATACTAACGTGAGTCAGCCGCCTCACGCCACCAAGTCTCCACTCACTTGATGTACCACTCGACGGGATCCCAAATTCCCGGGGATCACTACGTTCACTGTTACTTTTGCTTACTCACGTTCGCTCACTCAAATACACTTTGGTTATCTGTACAGAAAATTATCTTTCATTCAGATAAACAGCTTTACTCCCAGAGGCAATACAGTAAAAAAGGTTTTATTTAAACTAAATCTTGGAAACCGAGCAATTTGTGCTAATGTAGCGTGACTACTGTCCCGCCCCTTAACTAAACGATTCTATTGTGTAATTTGTACTTAGCGGTCGTACCCTTACGCACGTTGCGTAAACACGCGACCGTGTGTATGTCTTTACGTTGCGTACGCAGTCCCGTACTTTGTCCGAGACACGTGTACAAAAACCGTACGTCCGCAATAGTACAAATCCCACACTTCTATAAATGTAAGCGATATTACCTATAATCGCTCACTTAACACAACACAGTTTCTTTCTGTATTAACCTTTTTAACTAGGCCAGACTGTGTTTGTGTTTTACGTTTACTTCCTTAATATTTATTCTATATTTTAACTAAATAGCAACAAATTTCTCCGTTTTTTTACACAGGTCTAAATGAATCTAGTAATCAGTACTTATGGCAACAATGTGAGCGGGTATACAGAGTACAGGTGTACGCTTGTGTTGTGTGCGCATTTGGCGCCAAACAGAAATTCACAGACTTTTTAAATAGCTATGCATATTTACTTTACGGGTCCCACCAGCATCCCTACAAACCATGCAGAGCAGACGCCATCTAATCAGCAATAAAATAGGGTTTCCAGTGTATCCACCGGCCATAAAAAGGTTTACGTAGGATACCTGTCCGCCCTTTGCTGATATATAAAGTCTGCTTTAACCTGCTAGGCTGCGGGTATGTGGAAAAACCGGACGATGCCCCCAATTGATAATGTCGATTTTATCTTTAAACATAAAGCTATACCTTTAAACACACTTTTACCATGGAGCCGCTGCGGCCGCTAGACTTAATATGCACTCTACGTACCTTTTACGCTATTTGCGTAAATGAGTCCCGTACCATGTACGGACTCTGCGTACAAATGCCGCGCTGACGGTACAAAGTACTCGCAGCGCGTACACACCCAATTAATACGCTTTTAAACCTTATACAGTTAGGCAATGTAATACACTTTAAACCATAGCAGGGAAAAAAGGACACAACACCGATTTGTAGTTAATCACTGGGTTCCGACACCACAGAGTAATATTTCTGAAAGGGGGTTAACAATACAAATTATGCACTACAATACAACAGAGTAAATGGCAACAGTCAATGTACATACGTGAGAATATTCACGTGCGCTTCCCGGTCCGGTCCTCCGCTATCAGGTTGATAGCGTTGAGAGTCTTGTGCCCAGCCAGGCTGCAACAGGCTTTTTATACAATACTTCCAAAAGCAATACAATGGATACTGTAATCCCTTTGTCCATTGGACACAGGAATGCACTTTTACAGTACAAGAGAGGTCATAGGTCGATTTGAAAAGGTAAGCGATGTCTTTCCCAACTGCTCTTGTGGGTGGTCTCCTCTGGATTCCCTCCGCATACATAATATACAGTAAATACAGTTTATATCTATATTCTGCTTCTGCACCTAACTATCCGCAGGAACATGCGATCTTCCGCAAACCAACACCGGAATGTTACCCTTAAAATACCCTACAGCTGGATACCAAACACCACCTTATAACCTCAGTCTGTCCCCTCTTATCCTGTAAAGGCGAATCCCTTTGTTCTGGAATCATTTAAACTGTTGATACTTTCTGATGTGGTACAGGGGGACTATGTGTACAATGTGCACTATTTGGATTAAATATGTAATGTTTTGATAGCTCTCCATGCGTTCACAAACTCTGCCGTAAATACCCATACCATGCGCAGGACTGCGGGAGCGACCATACGCAAATTGCGGATATGTGCAAGCACGGCAGGACAAGTGCACGCGCAGCGGGCATGTGTGTGTAGTTTGTACGTGATGTGTGTTCTGCAATATTTTTCGACTTTGACGTCTTTTAGGACTCCCATAGGCTACAGAAGCTGCGTAGAACCAATATGCGATTTCCCCCCTGTATTATTCCATTTTCACTCATGAAACCCCTTGGCAAAACATTGGGGTTCAGCAGAACTCAGTTTGACAAACACTGGTGTACTGGATCAAAAAGTACAGCAGAACACTTGTATTCAATTGTATGCAACTGTATAACTTCTGATCAAAATTGCATGTTTCATTGAATTCTAGTGAAATGCAAGTAACACAATCTCTGCAGGGTACACGTTTAAACTAGAGATGAGCGCCTGAAATTTTTCGGGTTTTGTGTTTTGGTTTTGGGTTCGGTTCCGCGGCCGTGTTTTGGGTTCGAACGCGTTTTGGCAAAACCTCACCGAATTTTTTTTGTCGGATTCGGGTGTGTTTTGGATTCGGGTGTTTTTTTCAAAAAACACTAAAAAACAGCTTAAATCATAGAATTTGGGGGTCATTTTGATCCCAAAGTATTATTAACCTCAAAAACCATAATTTACACTCATTTTCAGTCTATTCTGAATACCTCACACCTCACAATATTATTTTTAGTCCTAAAATTTGCACCGAGGTCGCTGTGTGAGTAAGATAAGCGACCCTAGTGGCCGACACAAACACCGGGCCCATCTAGGAGTGGCACTGCAGTGTCACGCAGGATGTCCCTTCCAAAAAACCCTCCCCAAACAGCACATGACGCAAAGAAAAAAAGAGGCGCAATGAGGTAGCTGTGTGAGTAAGATTAGCGACCCTAGTGGCCGACACAAACACCGGGCCCATCTAGGAGTGGCACTGCAGTGTCACGCAGGATGTCCCTTCCAAAAAACCCTCCCCAAACAGCACATGACGCAAAGAAAAAAAGAGGCGCAATGAGGTAGCTGACTGTGTGAGTAAGATTAGCGACCCTAGTGGCCGACACAAACACCGGGCCCATCTAGGAGTGGCACTGCAGTGTCACGCAGGATGTCCCTTCCAAAAAACCCTCCCCAATCAGCACATGATGCAAAGAAAAAGAAAAGAAAAAAGAGGTGCAAGATGGAATTGTCCTTGGGCCCTCCCACCCACCCTTATGTTGTATAAACAAAACAGGACATGCACACTTTAACCAACCCATCATTTCAGTGACAGGGTCTGCCACACGACTGTGACTGATATGACGGGTTGGTTTGGACCCCCCCCAAAAAAGAAGCAATTAATCTCTCCTTGCACAAACTGGCTCTACAGAGGCAAGATGTCCACCTCATCTTCACCCTCCGATATATCACCGTGTACATCCCCCTCCTCACAGATTATCAATTCGTCCCCACTGGAATCCACCATCTCAGCTCCCTGTGTACTTTGTGGAGGCAATTGCTGCTGGTCAATGTCTCCGCGGAGGAATTGATTATAATTCATTTTAATGAACATCATCTTCTCCACATTTTCTGGATGTAACCTCGTACGCCGATTGCTGACAAGGTGAGCGGCGGCACTAAACACTCTTTCGGAGTACACACTTGTGGGAGGGCAACTTAGGTAGAATAAAGCCAGTTTGTGCAAGGGCCTCCAAATTGCCTCTTTTTCCTGCCAGTATAAGTACGGACTGTGTGACGTGCCTACTTGGATGCGGTCACTCATATAATCCTCCACCATTCTATCAATGTTGAGAGAATCATATGCAGTGACAGTAGACGACATGTCCGTAATCGTTGTCAGGTCCTTCAGTCCGGACCAGATGTCAGCATCAGCAGTCGCTCCAGACTGCCCTGCATCACCGCCAGCGGGTGGGCTCGGAATTCTGAGCCTTTTCCTCGCACCCCCAGTTGCGGGAGAATGTGAAGGAGGAGATGTTGACAGGTCGCGTTCCGCTTGACTTGACAATTTTGTCACCAGCAGGTCTTTCAACCCCAGCAGACCTGTGTCTGCCGGAAAGAGAGATCCAAGGTAGGCTTTAAATCTAGGATCGAGCACGGTGGCCAAAATGTAGTGCTCTGATTTCAACAGATTGACCACCCGTGAATCCTTGTTAAGCGAATTAAGGGCTGCATCCACAAGTCCCACATGCCTAGCGGAATCGCTCCCTTTTAGCTCCTTCTTCAATGCCTCCAGCTTCTTCTGCAAAAGCCTGATGAGGGGAATGACCTGACTCAGGCTGGCAGTGTCTGAACTGACTTCACGTGTGGCAAGTTCAAAGGGCATCAGAACCTTGCACAACGTTGAAATCATTCTCCACTGCACTTGAGACAGGTGCATTCCACCTACTATATCGTGCTCAATTGTATAGGCTTGAATGGCCTTTTGCTGCTCCTCCAACCTCTGAAGCATATAGAGGGTTGAATTCCACCTCGTTACCACTTCTTGCTTCAGATGATGGCAGGGCAGGTTCAGTAGTTTTTGGTGGTGCTCCAGTCTTCTGTACGTGGTGCCTGTACGCCGAAAGTGTCCCGCAATTTTTCTGGCCACCGACAGCATCTCTTGCACGCCCCTGTCGTTTTTTAAAAAATTCTGCACCACCAAATTCAAGGTATGTGCAAAACATGGGACGTGCTGGAATTTGCCCATATTTAATGCACACACAATATTGCTGGCGTTGTCCGATGCCACAAATCCACAGGAGAGTCCAATTGGGGTAAGCCATTCCGCGATGATCTTCCTCAGTTGCCGTAAGAGGTTTTCAGCTGTGTGCGTATTCTGGAAAGCGGTGATACAAAGCGTAGCCTGCCTAGGAAAGAGTTGGCGTTTGCGAGATGCTGCTACTGGTGCCGCCGCTGCTGTTCTTGCGGCGGGAGTCCATACATCTACCCAGTGGGCTGTCACAGTCATATAGTCCTGACCCTGCCCTGCTCCACTTGTCCACATGTCCGTGGTTAAGTGGACATTGGGTACAACTGCATTTTTTAGGACACTGGTGAGTCTTTTTCTGACGTCCGTGTACATTCTCGGTATCGCCTGCCTAGAGAAGTGGAACCTAGATGGTATTTGGTAACGGGGGCACACTGCCTCAATAAATTGTCTAGTTCCCTGTGAACTAACGGCGGATACCGGACGCACGTCTAACACCAACATAGTTGTCAAGGACTCAGTTATCCGCTTTGCAGTAGGATGACTGCTGTGATATTTCATCTTCCTCGCAAAGGACTGTTGAACAGTCAATTGCTTACTGGAAGTAGTACAAGTGGGCTTACGACTTCCCCTCTGGGATGACCATCGACCCCCAGCGGCAACAACAGCAGCGCCAGCAGCAGTAGGCGTTACACGCAAGGATGCATCGGAGGAATCCCAGGCAGGAGAGGACTCGTCAGAATTGCCAGTGACATGGCCTGCAGGACTATTGGCATTCCTGGGGAAGGAGGAAATTGACACTGAGGGAGTTGGTGGGGTGGTTTGCGTGAGCTTGGTTACAAGAGGAAGGGATTTACTGGTCAGTGGACTGCTTCCGCTGTCACCCAAAGTTTTTGAACTTGTCACTGACTTATTATGAATGCGCTGCAGGTGACGTATAAGGGAGGATGTTCCGAGGTGGTTAACGTCCTTACCCCTACTTATTACAGCTTGACAAAGGGAACACACGGCTTGACACCTGTTGTCCGCATTTCTGGTGAAATACCTCCACACCGAAGAGCTGATTTTTTTGGTATTTTCACCTGGCATGTCAACGGCCATATTCCTCCCACGGACAACAGGTGTCTCCCCGGGTGCCTGACTTAAACAAACCACCTCACCATCAGAATCCTCCTGGTCAATTTCCTCCCCAGCGCCAGCAACACCCATATCCTCCTCATCCTGGTGTACTTCAACACTGACATCTTCAATCTGACTATCAGGAACTGGACTGCGGGTGCTCCTTCCAGCACTTGCAGGGGGCGTGCAAATGGTGGAAGGCGCATGCTCTTCACGTCCAGTGTTGGGAAGGTCAGGCATCGCAACCGACACAATTGGACTCTCCTTGTGGATTTGGGATTTCAAAGAACGCACAGTTCTTTGCGGTGCTTTTGCCAGCTTGAGTCTTTTCAGTTTTCTAGCGAGAGGCTGAGTGCTTCCATCCTCATGTGAAGCTGAACCACTAGCCATGAACATAGGCCAGGGCCTCAGCCGTTCCTTGCCACTCCGTGTGGTAAATGGCATATTGGCAAGTTTACGCTTCTCCTCCGACAATTTTATTTTAGGTTTTGGAGTCCTTTTTTTACTGATATTTGGTGTTTTGGTTTTGACATGCTCTGTACTATGCCATTGGGCATCGGCCTTGGCAGACGACGTTGCTGGCATTTCATCGTCTCGGCCATGACTAGTGGCAGCAGCTTCAGCACGAGGTGGAAGTGGATCTTGATCTTTCCCTAATTTTGGAACCTCAACATTTTTGTTCTCCATATTTTAATAGGCACAACTAAAAGGCACCTCAGGTAAACAATGGAGATGGATGGATTGGATACTAGTATACAATTATGGACGGGCTGCCGAGTGCCGACACAGAGGTAGCCACAGCCGTGAACTACCGCACTGTACTGTGTCTGCTGCTAATATATAGACTGGTTGATAAAGAGATAGTATACTCGTAACTAGTATGTATGTATAAAGAAAGAAAAAAAAACCACGGTTAGGTGGTATATACAATTATGGACGGGCTGCCGAGTGCCGACACAGAGGTAGCCACAGCCGTGAACTACCGCACTGTACTGTGTCTGCTGCTAATATATAGACTGGTTGATAAAGAGATAGTATACTCGTAACTAGTATGTATGTATAAAGAAAGAAAAAAAAACCACGGTTAGGTGGTATATACAATTATGGACGGGCTGCCGAGTGCCGACACAGAGGTAGCCACAGCCGTGAACTACCGCACTGTACTGTGTCTGCTGCTAATATATAGACTGGTTGATAAAGAGATAGTATACTCGTAACTAGTATGTATGTATAAAGAAAGAAAAAAAAACCACGGTTAGGTGGTATATACAATTATGGACGGGCTGCCGAGTGCCGACACAGAGGTAGCCACAGCCGTGAACTACCGCACTGTACTGTGTCTGCTGCTAATATATAGACTGGTTGATAAAGAGATAGTATACTCGTAACTAGTATGTATGTATAAAGAAAGAAAAAAAAAACACGGTTAGGTGGTATATACAATTATGGACGGGCTGCCGAGTGCCGACACAGAGGTAGCCACAGCCGTGAACTACCGCACTGTACTGTGTCTGCTGCTAATATATAGACTGGTTGATAAAGAGATAGTATACTCGTAACTAGTATGTATGTATAAAGAAAGAAAAAAAAACCACGGTTAGGTGGTATATACAATTATGGACGGGCTGCCGAGTGCCGACACAGAGGTAGCCACAGCCGTGAACTAC
The DNA here is from genome assembly GCF_028390025.1 of Pseudophryne corroboree. Lineage (NCBI taxonomy): Eukaryota > Metazoa > Chordata > Amphibia > Anura > Myobatrachidae > Pseudophryne > Pseudophryne corroboree. The sequence continues at coordinate 288,522,515 of NC_086447.1, read as the reverse complement.
CGCACTGTACTGTGTCTGCTGCTAATATATAGACTGGTTGATAAAGAGATAGTATACTCGTAACTAGTATGTATGTATAAAGAAAGAAAAAAAAACCACGGTTAGGTGGTATATACAATTATGGACGGGCTGCCGAGTGCCGACACAGAGGTAGCCACAGCCGTGAACTACCGCACTGTACTGTGTCTGCTGCTAATATAGACTGGTTGATAAAGAGATAGTATACTACTAATATTATATATACTGGTGGTCAGGTCACTGGTCACTAGTCACACTGGCAGTGGCACTCCTGCAGCAAAAGTGTGCACTGTTTTAATATAATATTATGTACTCCTGGCTCCTGCTATAACCTATAACTGGCACTGCAGTAGTGCTCCCCAGTCTCCCCCACAATTATAAGCTGTGTGAGCTGAGCAGTCAGACAGATATATAATATATATAGATGATGCAGCACACTGGCCTGAGCCTGAGCAGTGCACACAGATATGGTATGTGACTGACTGAGTCACTGTGTGTATCGCTTTTTTCAGGCAGAGAACGGATATATTAAATAAACTGCACTGTGTGTCTGGTGGTCACTCACTATATAATATATTATGTACTCCTGGCTCCTGCTATAACCTATAACTGGCACTGCAGTAGTGCTCCCCAGTCTCCCCCACAATTATAAGCTGTGTGAGCTGAGCAGTCAGACAGATATATATAATATTATATATAGATAATAGATGATGCAGCACACTGGCCTGAGCCTGAGCAGTGCACACAGATATGGTATGTGACTGAGTCACTGTGTGCTGTGTATCGCTTTTTTCAGGCAGAGAACGGATTATAAATAAAACTGGTGGTCACTATCAGCAAAACTCTGCACTGTACTGAGTACTCCTAATGCTCCCCAAAATTAGTAAATCAAGTGTCTCTCTAATCTATTCTAAACGGAGAGGACGCCAGCCACGTCCTCTCCCTATCAATCTCAATGCACGTGTGAAAATGGCGGCGACGCGCGGCTCCTTATATAGAATCCGAGTCTCGCGATAGAATCCGAGCCTCGCGAGAATCCGACAGCGTCATGATGACGTTCGGGCGCGCTCGGGTTAACCGAGCAAGGCGGGAAGATCCGAGTCGCTCGGACCCGTGAAAAAAAACATGAAGTTCTGGCGGGTTCGGATTCAGAGAAACCGAACCCGCTCATCTCTAGTTTAAACATGACATTTTACTGCACATTTGAATACACAGCTACTATATATTGATATACTAGCTGTTCTACCCGTTCTTAGCACGGGAGTTTCGGATTATCACAGTTGTAAATATAAATACGTGATAAAAATTTGGAAAATCTATAGAGATATACATTTGAGACGTCTTAATGTAAGTAAATATCAATCCATAGTTCTTGGCGTTACCCCAGGAGAACCCGTAGCAGATATGGTAAAAAGTGCCAGGACTATTTTTGTAGTTTATTAAATTCTACACACTGGAGGTGCAATCCAAATTTTAATCCATTAGTCCATTTGGGCGTTATCGTTCACGCAACGCAAGCCACGCATCAGTAATGACGTCATTATGTCAACATCCTTTTCATCCCCTTAGGGGAAGTTTATTAACATTCTAATTACGTAGCTTTACTATTTCGCACCTGCAGAATACCTTCCTAACATATCTGGAAGTAAGAGAATTAGTGGTGAGTGAGTGAGGGCTTTCACATTTATACTGTATAAGAGATGTGCACCGGACACTTTTTGTGTTTTGTGTTTTGGTTTTGGATCTGGATCTCCGTTTGTGTTTTGGATCTGGATTGGTCTTGCCAAAATCACCCTTTCGTGTTTTGGTTTTGGATCTGTATTTAAAAAAAAAAAAAAAAACATAAAAATAGCTAAAATCACAGAATTTGGGTTGTTTTCATTCCTACAGTATTATTAATAGAGATGAGCGCCGGAAATTTTTCGGGTTTTGTGTTTTGGTTTTGGGTTCGGTTCCGCGGCCGTGTTTTGGGTTCGACCGCGTTTTGGCAAAACCTCACCGAATTTTTTTTGTCGGATTCGGGTGTGTTTTGGATTTGGGTGTTTTTTTAAAAAAACCCTAAAAAACAGCTTAAATCATAGAATTTGGGGGTAATTTTGATCCCAAAGTATTATTAACCTCAAAAAACATAATTTACACTCATTTTCAGCCTATTCTGAACACATCACACCTCACAATATTATTTTTAGTCCTAAAATTTGCACCGAGGTCGCTGTGTGAGTAAGATAAGCGACCCTAGTGGCCGACACAAACACCGGGCCCATCTAGGAGTGGCACTGCAGTGTCACGCAGGATGGCCCTTCCAAAAAACCCTCCCCAAACAGCACATGACGCAAAGAAAAAAAGAGGCGCAATGAGGTAGCTGACTGTGTGAGTAAGATTAGCGACCCTAGTGGCCGACACAAACACCGGGCACATCTAGGAGTGGCACTGCAGTGTCACGCAGGATGTCCCTTCCAAAAAACCCTCCCCAAACAGCACATGACGCAAAGAAAAAAAGAGGCGCAATGAGGTAGCTGTGTGAGTAAGATTAGCGACCCTAGTGGCCGACACAAACACCGGGCCCATCTAGGAGTGGCACTGCAGTGTCACGCAGGATGTCCCTTCCAAAAAACCCTCCCCAATCAGCACATGATGCAAAGAAAAAGAAAAGAAAAAAGAGGTGCAAGATGGAATTATCCTTGGGCCCTCCCACCCACCCTTATGTTGTATAAACAAAACAGGACATGCACACTTTAACCAACCCATCATTTCAGTGACAGGGTCTGCCACACGACTGTGACTGATATGACGGGTTGGTTTGGACCCCCCCCAAAAAAGAAGCAATTAATCTCTCCTTGCACAAACTGGCTCTACAGAGGCAAGATGTCCACCTCATCTTCACCCTCCGATATATCACCGTGTACATCCCCCTCCTCACAGATTATCAATTCGTCCCCACTGGAATCCACCATCTCAGCTCCCTGTGTACTTTGTGGAGGCAATTGCTGCTGGTCAATGTCTCCGCGGAGGAATTGATTATAATTCATTTTAATGAACATCATCTTCTCCACATTTTCTGGATGTAACCTCGTACGCCGATTGCTGACAAGGTGAGCGGCGGCACTAAACACTCTTTCGGAGTACACACTTGTGGGAGGGCAACTTAGGTAGAATAAAGCCAGTTTGTGCAAGGGCCTCCAAATTGCCTCTTTTTCCTGCCAGTATAAGTACGGACTGTGTGACGTGCCTACTTGGATGCGGTCACTCATATAATCCTCCACCATTCTATCAATGTTGAGAGAATCATATGCAGTGACAGTAGACGACATGTCCGTAATCGTTGTCAGGTCCTTCAGTCCGGACCAGATGTCAGCATCAGCAGTCGCTCCAGACTGCCCTGCATCACCGCCAGCGGGTGGGCTCGGAATTCTGAGCCTTTTCCTCGCACCCCCAGTTGCGGGAGAATGTGAAGGAGGAGATGTTGACAGGTCGCGTTCCGCTTGACTTGACAATTTTGTCACCAGCAGGTCTTTCAACCCCAGCAGACCTGTGTCTGCCGGAAAGAGAGATCCAAGGTAGGCTTTAAATCTAGGATCGAGCACGGTGGCCAAAATGTAGTGCTCTGATTTCAACAGATTGACCACCCGTGAATCCTTGTTAAGCGAATTAAGGGCTGCATCCACAAGTCCCACATGCCTAGCGGAATCGCTCCGTGTTAGCTCCTTCTTCAATGCCTCCAGCTTCTTCTGCAAAAGCCTGATGAGGGGAATGACCTGACTCAGGCTGGCAGTGTCTGAACTGACTTCACGTGTGGCAAGTTCAAAGGGCATCAGAACCTTGCACAACGTTGAAATCATTCTCCACTGCACTTGAGACAGGTGCATTCCACCTACTATATCGTGCTCAATTGTATAGGCTTGAATGGCCTTTTGCTGCTCCTCCAACCTCTGAAGCATATAGAGGGTTGAATTCCACCTCGTTACCACTTCTTGCTTCAGATGATGGCAGGGCAGGTTCAGTAGTTTTTGGTGGTGCTCCAGTTTTCTGTACGTGGTGCCTGTACGCCGAAAGTGTCCCGCAATTCTTCTGGCCACCGACAGCATCTCTTGCACGCCCCTGTCGTTTTTTAAAAAATTCTGCACCACCAAATTCAAGGTATGTGCAAAACATGGGACGTGCTGGAATTGGCCCAGATTTAATGCACACACAATATTGCTGGCGTTGTCCGATGCCACAAATCCACAGGAGAGTCCAATTGGGGTAAGCCATTCCGCGATGATCTTCCTCAGTTGCCGTAAGAGGTTTTCAGCTGTGTGCGTATTCTGGAAAGCGGTGATACAAAGCGTAGCCTGCCTAGGAAAGAGTTGGCGTTTGCGAGATGCTGCTACTGGTGCCGCCGCTGCTGTTCTTGCGGCGGGAGTCCATACATCTACCCAGTGGGCTGTCACAGTCATATAGTCCTGACCCTGCCCTGCTCCACTTGTCCACATGTCCGTGGTTAAGTGGACATTGGGTACAGCTGCATTTTTTAGGACACTGGTGACTCTTTTTCTGAGGTCTGTGTACATTTTCGGTATCGCCTGCCTAGAGAAATGGAACCTAGATGGTATTTGGTACCGGGGACACAGTACCTCCAACAAGTCTCTAGTTGGCTCTGCAGTAATGATGGATACCGGAACCACGTTTCTCACCACCCAGGATGCCAAGGCCTCAGTTATCCGCTTTGCAGTAGGATGACTGCTGTGATATTTCATCTTCCTCGCAAAGGACTGTTGAACAGTCAATTGCTTACTGGAAGTAGTACAAGTGGGCTTACGACTTCCCCTCTGGGATGACCATCGACTCCCAGCGGCAACAACAGCAGCGCCAGCAGCAGTAGGCGTTACACGCAAGGATGCATCGGAGGAATCCCAGGCAGGAGAGGACTCGTCAGACTTGCCAGTGACATGGCCTGCAGGACTATTGGCATTCCTGGGGAAGGAGGAAATTGACACTGAGGGAGTTGGTGGGGTGGTTTGCGTGAGCTTGGTTACAAGAGGAAGGGATTTACTGGTCAGTGGACTGCTTCCGCTGTCACCCAAAGTTTTTGAACTTGTCACTGACTTATTATGAATGCGCTGCAGGTGACGTATAAGGGAGGATGTTCCGAGGTGGTTAACGTCCTTACCCCTACTTATTACAGCTTGACAAAGGGAACACACGGCTTGACACCTGTTGTCCGCATTTCTGGTGAAATACCTCCACACCGAAGAGCTGATTTTTTTGGTATTTTCACCTGGCATGTCAACGGCCATATTCCTCCCACGGACAACAGGTGTCTCCCCGGGTGCCTGACTTAAACAAACCACCTCACCATCAGAATCCTCCTGGTCAATTTCCTCCCCAGCGCCAGCAACACCCATATCCTCCTCATCCTGGTGTACTTCAACACTGACATCTTCAATCTGACTATCAGGAACTGGACTGCGGGTGCTCCTTCCAGCACTTGCAGGGGGCATGCAAATAGTGGAAGGCGCATGCTCTTCACGTCCAGTGTTGGGAAGGTCAGGCATCGCAAACGACACAATTGGACTCTCCTTGTGGATTTGGGATTTCAAAGAACGCACAGTTCTTTGCGGTGCTTTTGCCAGCTTGAGTCTTTTCAGTTTTCTAGCGAGAGGCTGAGTGCTTCCATCCTCATGTGAAGCTGAACCACTAGCCATGAACATAGGCCAGGGCCTCAGCCGTTCCTTGCCACTCCGTGTGGTAAATGGCATATTGGCAAGTTTACGCTTCTCCTCCGACAATTTTATTTTAGGTTTTGGAGTCCTTTTTTTTCTGATATTTGGTGTTTTGGATTTGACATGCTCTGTACTATGACATTGGGCATCGGCCTTGGCAGACGACGTTGCTGGCATTTCATCGTCTCGGCCATGACTAGTGGCAGCAGCTTCAGCACGAGGTGGAAGTGGATCTTGATCTTTCCCTAATTTTGGAACCTCAACTTTTTTGTTCTCCATATTTTATAGGCAGAACTAAAAGGCACCTCAGGTAAACAATGGAGATGGATGGATTGGATACTAGTATACAATTATGGACGGACTGCCACGGTTAGGTGGTATAAAAAAACCACGGTTAGGTGGTATATATTATAATAATAATACAATTATGGATGGACGGACTGCCTGCCGACTGCCGACACAGAGGTAGCCACAGCCGTGAACTACCGCACTGTACACTGGTTGATAAAGAGATAGTAGTATACTCGTAACAACTAGTATGACACTATGACGACGGTATAAAGAATGAAAAAAAAACCACGGTTAGGTGGTAGGTATATAATAATAAATAATACAATTCTGGTCGGACGGACTGCCTGCCGTGTGCCGACACAGAGGTAGCCACAGCCGTGAACTACCGCACTGTACACTGGTTGATAAAGAGATAGTAGTATACTCGTAACAATTAGGATGACACTATGACGGTATAAAGAATGAAAAAAAAACCACGGTTAGGTGGTAGGTATATAATAATAAATAATACAATTCTGGTCGGACGGACTGCCTGCCGTGTGCCGACACAGAGGTAGCCACAGCCGTGAACTACCGCACTGTACACTGGTTGATAAAGAGATAGTAGTATACTCGTAACAATTAGGATGACACTATGACGGTATAAAGAATGAAAAAAAAACCACGGTTAGGTGGTAGGTATATAATAATAAATAATACAATTCTGGTCGGACGGACTGCCTGCCGTGTGCCGACACAGAGGTAGCCACAGCCGTGAACTACCGCACTGTACACTGGTTGATAAAGAGATAGTAGTATACTCGTAACAATTAGGATGACACTATGACGGTATAAAGAATGAAAAAAAAACCACGGTTAGGTGGTAGGTATATAATAATAAATAATACAATTCTGGTCGGACGGACTGCCTGCCGTGTGCCGACACAGAGGTAGCCACAGCCGTGAACTACCGCACTGTACACTGGTTGATAAAGAGATAGTAGTATACTCGTAACAATTAGGATGACACTATGACGGTATAAAGAATGAAAAAAAAACCACGGTTAGGTGGTAGGTATATAATAATAAATAATACAATTCTGGTCGGACGGACTGCCTGCCGTGTGCCGACACAGAGGTAGCCACAGCCGTGAACTACCGCACTGTACACTGGTTGATAAAGAGATAGTAGTATACTCGTAACAATTAGGATGACACTATGACGGTATAAAGAATGAAAAAAAAACCACGGTTAGGTGGTAGGTATATAATAATAAATAATACAATTCTGGTCGGACGGACTGCCTGCCGTGTGCCGACACAGAGGTAGCCACAGCCGTGAACTACCGCACTGTACACTGGTTGATAAAGAGATAGTAGTATACTCGTAACAATTAGGATGACACTATGACGGTATAAAGAATGAAAAAAAAACCACGGTTAGGTGGTAGGTATATAATAATAAATAATACAATTCTGGTCGGACGGACTGCCTGCCGTGTGCCGACACAGAGGTAGCCACAGCCGTGAACTACCGCACTGTACACTGGTTGATAAAGAGATAGTAGTATACTCGTAACAATTAGGATGACACTATGACGGTATAAAGAATGAAAAAAAAACCACGGTTAGGTGGTAGGTATATAATAATAAATAATACAATTCTGGTCGGACGGACTGCCTGCCGTGTGCCGACACAGAGGTAGCCACAGCCGTGAACTACCGCACTGTACACTGGTTGATAAAGAGATAGTAGTATACTCGTAACAATTAGGATGACACTATGATGGTATAAAGAATGAAAAAAAAACCACGGTTAGGTGGTAGGTATATAATAATAAATAATACAATTCTGGTCGGACGGACTGCCTGCCGTGTGCCGACACAGAGGTAGCCACAGCCGTGAACTACCGCACTGTACACTGGTTGATAAAGAGATAGTAGTATACTCGTAACAATTAGGATGACACTATGACGGTATAAAGAATGAAAAAAAAACCACGGTTAGGTGGTAGGTATATAATAATAAATAATACAATTCTGGTCGGACGGACTGCCTGCCGTGTGCCGACACAGAGGTAGCCACAGCCGTGAACTACCGCACTGTACACTGGTTGATAAAGAGATAGTAGTATACTCGTAACAATTAGGATGACACTATGACGGTATAAAGAATGAAAAAAAAACCACGGTTAGGTGGTAGGTATATAATAATAAATAATACAATTCTGGTCGGACGGACTGCCTGCCGTGTGCCGACACAGAGGTAGCCACAGCCGTGAACTACCGCACTGTACACTGGTTGATAAAGAGATAGTAGTATACTCGTAACAATTAGGATGACACTATGACGGTATAAAGAATGAAAAAAAAACCACGGTTAGGTGGTAGGTATATAATAATAAATAATACAATTCTGGTCGGACGGACTGCCTGCCGTGTGCCGACACAGAGGTAGCCACAGCCGTGAACTACCGCACTGTACACTGGTTGATAAAGAGATAGTAGTATACTCGTAACAATTAGGATGACACTATGACGGTATAAAGAATGAAAAAAAAACCACGGTTAGGTGGTAGGTATATAATAATAAATAATACAATTCTGGTCGGACGGACTGCCTGCCGTGTGCCGACACAGAGGTAGCCACAGCCGTGAACTACCGCACTGTACACTGGTTGATAAAGAGATAGTAGTATACTCGTAACAATTAGGATGACACTATGACGGTATAAAGAATGAAAAAAAAAACACGGTTAGGTGGTAGGTATATAATAATAAATAATACAATTCTGGTCGGACGGACTGCCTGCCGTGTGCCGACACAGAGGTAGCCACAGCCGTGAACTACCGCACTGTACACTGGTTGATAAAGAGATAGTAGTATACTCGTAACAATTAGGATGACACTATGACGGTATAAAGAATGAAAAAAAAACCACGGTTAGGTGGTAGGTATATAATAATAAATAATACAATTCTGGTCGGACGGACTGCCTGCCGTGTGCCGACACAGAGGTAGCCACAGCCGTGAACTACCGCACTGTACTGTGTCTGCTGCTAATATAGACTGGTTGATATTTAAAGAGATATTAGTAGTATACAACAATACTATACTGGTGGTCAGGCACTGGTCACCACTCCTGCAGCAAAAGTGTGCACTGTTAATTAATATAATTGTACTCCTGGCTCCTGCTAACAACCTGCAGTGCTCCCCAGTCTCCCCCACAATTAATTATAAGCTTTTAATTTATACATTGATGACTGTGCAGCACACTGGGCTGAGCTGAGTGCACACAGACTGAGTCACACTGTGTGACTGACTGTGCTGTGTATCGTTTTTTTTTTCAGGCAGAGAACGGATATAGCAGAGAGAAGTGAACGGATATATTATATTAAATAAAAGTTAACTAGCTGCTGCACTGGTCACTGACTGTGGTAAACTAACTCTGTCTGCGACTCTGCACAATCTCTCTCTATCTAATCTATCTATCTCTATTCTAATGGAGAGGACGCCAGACACGTCCTCTCCCTATCAATCTCAATGCACGAGTGAAAATGGCGGCGACGCGCGGCTCCTTATATAGAATCCGAGTCTCGCGATAGAATCCGAGCCTCGCGAGAATCCGACAGCGTCATGATGACGTTCGGGCGCGCTCGGGTTAACCGAGCAAGGCGGGAAGATCCGAGTCGCTCGGACCCGTGGAAAAAAAAGTGAAGTTCGTGCGGGTTCGGATTCAAAGAAACCGAACCCGCTCATCTCTAATTATTAACCTCAATAACATTCATTTCCACTCTATTCTGAACATCTCACATCTCCCAGTATTGTTTTTAGACCAAAAGGTTGCACCAAGGTAGCTGAATGACTAAGCTAAGCGACACAACTGCGCAGCATAAACACGTGGCCCATCTAGGAGTGGCACTGCAGTGCCAGACAGGGTGGCAATTTTAAAAACTAGGCCCCAAAGAGCACATAATGCAAAGAAAAAAAGAGGTGCAAGATGGAATTGTCCTTGGGCCCTCCCACCCACCCTTATGTTGTTTAAACAGCACATGCACTGTTTAGTAAACCCATCATTTCAGTGACAGGTGGTCCCCCTGGAAAAAGCTCGCCAATTTCTCAGAAGCATAGCTAGCTACAAACAAACCACCACCATATTTGATGACTTTTAACATTATGAGAAGAGGCAAGAGGAAGAGGACAGTGTCAAGAAGGTGATTAAAAATTAGAGAGGCACACGCAATCAGGAACAACACACAGGCTTTCACCTCCACTCCTATCTTGGTGTGGAACAGAAAGGACTTTAACCAAGCAAATATATAGTATAATTACCACATTACTGGACAAACTGAAAAACTAGGGGCCAAAACCTCCAAATTTGTACCCCATGTATTTGCAGGGATTACGATAACCTCATATTTAGTGCTGGGAAGCAAATAAACTGATGTATACCACAGGATCAAGATTGGATATTTTCCCCTCCACGGAGTCTGGAGACTTATTTTGTGAAAATCTCGTGGGTTTCTTTTTTTCTATTTTTAATTGCATTTTTATTTACATATTTTGTGATGGGTGTGGTATGTTAGTTAGATAAGACTTAGGTCGACAGTGTCTAGGTCGACCACTATTGGTCGACAATAAGTAGGTCAACATGGTTTCTCAGTCGTCATGTACTAGGTTGACATGAGAAAAGGTCAACATGAGTTTTTGTAAACTTTTTTTGGTGTCGTTGTCTCCGTACAGTGACCGGGAACCCCAATTAGTGCACCATGTCCCATCGCATTGCTTTGAGCAAGGTGCCGTGATCTGCTACAGCTGCACTCGGCAGAGGTTACCATTCCTAATTGTAGTCCACATGGATTGTAAAGTATGAAAAAGTTATAAAAATGAAAAAAAAAGTGAAAAACTCATGTCAACCTTATGTCATGTTAACCTAGAACATGTCGACCTAGAGTCCATGTCGACATAGAAACCATGTCGACCTACTTACTGTCGACCTAAAGACCGGATACCTTTATGGCAGATGCCTTATTTTTGTTTTTCACAGCTCCCAGTTACACGCATGTGAGCTTACCTGTGTGTCCCAGTTACACACATGTGAGCATACCTGTGTGTCTTGTTTATTTTATTCATATTTTATTTTTAAATAAAGCAGCCCCTTAGATGTTTTAGCATACCCTCCTGAGCCTCCACAGCATCCCCGGATTGGGCAAGTTGAGTTTTGGTGGGTTCGGTACAGTACTAAGCAGGACTGTGTAGTGATTTTTTTTGTTATTCTGCCCCTGCCCTAGTGGAGCTTACCACTCTAGTCCAAACTCATTTCATATTACAAGTAGGACTGTTAGAGGAAGCAATGCTAACCTCTGTGCCACCAGCATGCCTCTCAGTCTGGCAAGCCAGACAGCTTCCTGGCTGTAATCCACCATGAGACCCAATACTGGGCCCTTATTCAGTAGCTGTTTTTGCCTCACAGGAGCTCCTGGCCCATCTAGTGCTGCAGTGCAATGGAAAGCTGATGCAATGCAATATCACTGAAACTCTGTTATTCGAACACCGCAAGGTCTTGTGGTAACCCTACGCAGCCCTTATATTGTACAATTATTAAGGAGAAAACATTTACAAAATACTGTAAAGGAAAGGAACACTGTACAACAATTGCGCATCTTGTAAATAATCCCAAAATGTGGAACATTAATAATAAATCAAAATTAAGGTTGACTAATTGGAGCCATTCATTTGAGCCCCTAACATTAAATAATTGAGAAGAACCTCTCTCAAATGCTGGGTACACAGTACACACTAGAAGATATATCTACTAGAGATGAGCGGGTTCAGACAGGGCACCCCTTGAATTATACAGCAGCGCCTCTGGACTTATAAAGCAGATAGTCACCATCCCTGGATTTAAACATCAGATATGCAACACCCTTGGACTGGAGAATTACACAGCACAGCAGAAAGGCAACAATACCCCTGGACTTAAATGGCAGTGTGGCTGCACCCCTGGACAGATAGGGCAGAGGGGCAGCACCCCATAAAGGGCAACACCCCTGGAATGATGTGGCAGACAAAGAAAAGATGTGCAAGATGGAAATGTCCTTGTGCTCTCCCACCCACCTTTATGTTGTATAAACAGGACATGCACACTGTAACAAACCAATCATTTCAGCGACAGGGTCTGCCACACGACTGTGGCTGAATGATTGTTTTTTTTGGGGCCCCCACCAAAAGAGAAGCAATTAATCTCTCCTTGCACAAACTGGCTCTACAGAGGCAAGATGTCATCCTCATCCTCCAATTCCTCACCCCCTCCAGTGTTTACATCCTCATCCTCACAGAGAAATAATTCCACAGCGAAGAGTTGGATTTTTTGCTATTTTGCCCAGGCATGACAATAGGCTTTTTCATCCCATGGCCAACAACTGTCTCCACTGGTGGCTTATTCAAACAAACCACATCACCATCAGAATCCCCATTGTCAACTTCCTCCTCAGTGCCAGCTACACCAATATCCTCCTCATCCTGGTGTACTTCTACAGTGACATCCTCAATCTTAGTAACAGCAACTCGACTGGTGGTGCTCCTTTGAGCACTTGTAGGGGGAGTGCAAATGGTGGTAGGAGCCTCCTCTTCCCATACAGTCTTGGGAAGGTCAGGCCTAGACATCGCAACTGCAGACACACTTGGACTCTCCTTGGGGATTTGTGATATCTCTGAACGCACAGTTGTTTTTTCTTGTGCTTTAACAAGCTTTATTTTAAAAAAATTTCGAGAGGAAGGAGGGCTTCCTTCTTTATAAGAAGCTGAACTACAGTCATGAACATAGGCCTTTGCCTTTGCCTTTCCTTGCCACTTCGTGTTGTGAATGGCATATTGCCAATTTTACGTTTCTTATCAGATAATTTCTTTTTTCTTTTGGTTGTTAATTTTTGCTTCTTGGATTTTACATGTCCCCTATGACACTGGGCATTGGCCTTAGCAGATTACATTGATGGAATTGCATCGTCAATGTCATGACTGGTGTCAGCAACAGCTTCAGCACTAGTACTTGGAACTGGAAGTGGTTCCTGATCTTTCACTATTTTTTCCTCCATATTGTTGTTCTACATTTTACTGGACAGCATCCCTTTATTATTACAGCACACAGAGCAGTGCCCCTTTATTTTCACAGCACCCCTGTATTTTAACAACACCACTGTATTTTAACAATACCCTTTGTATTTTTCAGCATACAGGACAGGGCCAGTGTACCTTTTTTTTAACAACACCCCTGTATTTTTACAGCATACAAGACATGGACATAGCACCCCTGTATTTTCACAGCACCCCTGTATTTTAACAACACCCCCTGTATTTTCACAGCATACAGGACAGGACCAGCACCCCTATATTTTAAAAACACCCCTGTATTTTTTACAGCATACAGGACAGGACCAGCACCCCGAATTTTAACAACACCCAGTGCCAGATTAAGGTCCACGTGAGCCTGGAGCTGAAATTTATGAAGGGCCTATTGTGTGCCTTGGTAGGAGATGTGACAAGTGCTGCAGTGGGGGTGGTCTAAATAGGGTTGTGGCCTGTGCCATGGGTGTGGCATGGAGGTCATAGCTAGTGCCTACCTTCAACCACTTAACAGTGCTTGTCAAAATGGGAATTTTGAAGTAGTGGTATGGGAAATGAAACGGGAGCAGTGTATCGCACCAAAAAAGGGGTCATGGTCACTGAAAAGTAGTGTGTCCTTAGAAGTATATGCATTAGTGTGCCCTCCTCCTCTCCTAGTCTGTATATGCATCAGTGTGCACCTCCCCCTCCTAGTCGGCGGGATCCTGGAGGCGAGCACAGCGAATCCGCTTGTGGGCTCACCGCACTTCGGGCCTGGTGGCGAGCCCACGGGTTGGGATTCTGGGCTGTGGTCAGGATTCCTAATGCATCAGTATCCTGACCGCCAGGATCCCGACAGCCTGGAAACTAAGTGCTTCCCGTGTGTATGTGTTTCTAAAAAAAGATGCACTCCTCCTTCATTTACAGCCTTCAAAATGCTTACTGAAATGCCAACACAGTCCAAGTGCAGCTGCAGTACAGATTCAATCAAGAGGACACTCTCCAAAAGTTGCTTTACACAAAATTACATACAGTATTTAATGAATCAACTTGTCTTCATCACCACCCAGTAAAAGAAACTGCAAGCTTCTGAGATCCAATAATTATCATGGCAACCATAAAACCAATATGGAAATCAATGCCATCTCATTCTTATACTAAGATTAGTTCGTCAACCTCGGTCCACTCCTGGGCCGCTAGAGACATGTAACAGAGTGTTAATCAGCTATACATCAGAATTCAGAAAAACAGTGACTTGCACGCAGAACACCACTTAAGCCATCTCAATCTAATCAAATCATACACCTGGCAGCTTGGGGTCCGTGTGTGCATTCCATCGCACTGCACATGCTCACCAGCACTTCCTATATCCTATGGGAACGTCATGCATTCCACATTAGCGTTCCACCATAATGCGCATGCTCACCCGCACTTCCGGTGTTACATTCCCTAGTGCGTTCCAGCGCCATTGCTCTTCCTTACTATACATATCTAATTACTGTTAACTGTTAGACTCACATCCAGCTGCTCAGAGAGTTATACCCCTTTTACACCACAAATTGCGGGTCGCAGCCGGGAGCCTGACACGGGTGCTACCGGGCTGCACCCTGCGGCAGCCCCCTTTCCCACCGGAGTCACCAGCCTGGCATATTGCTGGGTTGGTGACGTTGCCGGTGATGCAATGGGGGCGGTGCTTAGAGATCACATGATCTCCAAGCGCCGCCCGCACATAGACTGTAAACGGGAAGCCGGGTCGCATCGACCTGGCTCCCATTTACACTGCACAGCTTGCCGGGATGAACACGTGTTCAACCCCGCAAACTTCCAGAGTTGGAATACCGGGTCACTCGACCCGGACTATTTCAACTCGACCCTTTTACACCGATCAGCAACACGGGTTATGCGCGTTCATGTGCAATAATCCGTGTTATATGCTGGCGGTGTAAAAGGGGTATAAGTAACATTGTGAAGTGCAGTGTGCATAACACAATAGGTATGTTTGCACTTATTGTATTATGCACCCTGCAGTTCACAGTGTTACAATCTGTGGGATGTAGTTAAAATGTTGCATGGAATCCCGGCGGCTAAAATACCAATGTCGGAATCCTGAACGGCAACATAAAGCCAACATTAAAATCTCGAAGGAGCTCAGGATACCGGCATCAAAATCCTAAACTTACTTTTAGCGAGGCATGATCATGTCCTGGGGCCCTACTATATGTCACTAGCGCAAAATGAACGCAACCTAAAAAATAAACAATAAATATTACATAAATAACAAGCTACTTGGTCAGGATTCACAAAAAAAATCTCCTCACAGAAAGCATCTATAATTAATGATCTTGTTTAACCCCCTCGGAGCGAAAGTATCTAATGTTAAAGTGTATATATATATACAGATGGGTCCACGGTTATCTTTGCTAGTTTGCTGCGCCTAAGCACAACATGGGCCCTCATTCCGAGTTGATCGGTCGCAAGGCGATTTTAGCAGAGTTACACACGCTAAGCCGCCGCCTACTGGGAGTGAATCTTAGCTTCTTAAAATTGCGACCGATGTATTCGCAATAATGCGATTACTAACTACTTAGCAGTTTCAGAGTAGCTCCAGACTTACTCTGCCTGTGCGATCAGTTCAGTGCTTGTCGTTCCTGGTTGACGTCACAAACACACCCAGCGTTCGCCCAGGCACTCCCACCGTTTCCCCGGCCACTCCTGCGTTTTTTCCGGAAACGGTAGCGTTTTCAGCCACACGCCCCTGAAACGCCGTGTTTCCGCCCAGTAACACCCATTTCCTGTCAATCACATTACGATCGCCGGAGCGAAGAAAAAGGCGTGAGTAAAAATACTTTCTTCATAGTAAAGTTACTTGGCGCAGTCGCAGTGCGAACTTTGCGCATGCGTACTAAGCGGATTTTCACTGCGATGCGATGAAAAAGAACGAGCGAACAACTCGGAATGAGGGCCATGGTTTCTTAACATAAACCCTTCATCTATTGTTCTCAGCTGCAATACAATACAGAGAACAATACAGCAGGGGATTAAGTCCGACTGCCCAGTCTCAGTTAATCCTATTAAAGGTCAATATAAACATGGACCCATTTATATATATATATATATAAACATCCAAAAGCGGAAATGAGCGGCACTCACGGGTGAATAAGTAAAAAAAAACTGGTGTATTAAAGTAACGTTGCGGAGCGTCAGCCCCTTCTTCCAGACAACACCAAGATAAACGTTTGTGTTGTCTGGAAGAAGGGGTTGATGCTCCGAAACGTTACTTTAATACACCAGTTTTTTTTTACTTATTCACCCTGTGAGTGCCGCTCATTTCCACTTTTGGACGTTTATGTTACTGAGGATTCAGGCACCAGGGGAAGCTGGACTTAGAGAAAATGAGTGCCAACTGATTTGGAAGGATATATATATATGTGGAAAGGTTGGGTTTGAAATGCCGTGGGTCAGAATACCGACCGTGGCATCCCTATGGTGAGAATCCCGACAGGGGACATTAAGTATACTGACCTTTCCCCAATGCCCTCCTAACTCTAACCCTCTGTTCCCACAGTATAAACCTTACCCTCCCTGCCTGGAGCCTAACCATCCCTGGTGATACCTATACTTAACCCCCCTTCCCGCAGCCTAAACCTAACCTTCCCACTACAGCCTAAACCTAACCTCCCCAACAACCCCCCAAATGCCCCCGCTGGCTTACCTTTCTGGCTGGCTGGCAGTCAGTCATTTGGGATGTTGGTGCCGGGATTGTGATCCCAATTGGGATGCCGGCCCCATCATTCTAATCAGTGTCGGGATTCTGGTGTCAGTGTTTCGACTGTCGGGGTCACGACTAATCCCGGGGGGTTGAACAACAAAGTGTGAAATGGGATGGAGTGGGAGAAGAAGGGATTTTATATTTCTGTATATACGTATATAATAAACAGATTATTATTTTCTTGTAAACTTTATCAACCCCACAATCCGCTTACCTGGTTTCTGCACCTTATAGAAGCAGTGGAGGGAAAAGATGTCAGGAGGCACTGGGCTGGCACAGAATAGGGAGGAGACTGGAGGTTGGGAGACAAAATAGGGGAGGGACTAACCTGGAAAGGAGCTCAGAGCATTGGTAGCTGGTCCCAGGGGAGTGGCCAGCTACAGTATTAGCTGTCCATGTAATCCTGGAGAACAGCAGCAGCAGAGTGACAGCAGTGAGAGGCTACAGCTACAGAATGGTATAATCACCATACACACACTCACAGTGTATCAGCCACAGCTGCAGCCTCTGTACAGCCCTAATGCCAGCAGCAGCTGTAGTGGCATTAGCATAAAGCAATATACATATGTATATTGCCTTATACTGTAATCCGGATGGCTCCGTCCCCGGCCAAAACTCTGCCCCCTGTGACCACACTGCTGTGTGTCTGCACCCTAAACTGTTTGGCCTGGGGGGGTCAGCTGGTATCCTGCCACCGAGGCCAGCCAGCTCCTTGAGCCCTAGTGTGAAAAGGGAGGTATTGAGAGAGGCCCCTCCTCCCTATCTGTCCGGGCCGTCCTCTTCAGCTGCACTGAGTCTGGAGGGGGTGGAGCAGTGAGTAAAGACGAGAGTGGCTCCTCCTCCACCCTGGCAGCTGAGCAGTCTCATCACTCAGCACAGACAGAAGCACCGCTACTAGTCTAGGGAGAGGAGGTGCTCGAGAGGATAGCAGCCTCTCCCTCCTCCCACTTCAGCCGGGATTTCTATGTATACACTCACTAGGGCACCTTCTCTGGCGTCGGGCGAGGTGCACTGCTGGCGGCGACCGCGACATACAATGAGTCACTGTGACTCATTGTAATGCCGGCGGTTATGGGGTTTCAATGCTGTGGGCTTTGGGCCTATTTTCAATAGGGGGCCTGGAGCTGCAGCTCCATCTGCCCCATTGTTAATCCGACCCTGACAACACCCCTGTATTTTTACAGCATACAGGACCAGCACCCCTGTATTTTAACAACACCCCAGTATTTTTACAGCATACAGGACATGGCCAGTTTACCTTTATTTATACAACACCCCTATATTTTTTTACAGCATACAGGACAGGACCAGCAACCCTTTATTTTCACAGCACCCATGTATTTTTACCAGGACAGGGCCAGTGTACCTTTATTTTAACCACATCCCTGTATTTACAGCATACAGGACAGGACCATCACCCCTGTATTTTAACAACAACACCCCTGTATTATTACAGCATACATGACAGGGCCAGCACCCCTGTATTTTAACAAACCCCAGTAATTTTACATCATACAAGACAGGGCCAGTGTACCTTTATTTATACAACACCCCTGTATTTTTTTATAGCATACAGGACAGGGACAGCACCCCTGTATTTTCACAGCACCTCTGTATTTTTACAGCATACAGGACAGGGCCAGTGTACTTTTATTTTAACAACAACCCTGTATTTACAGTATACAGGAAAGGACCATCACCCCTGTATTTTAACAACACTCATGTAATTTTACAGCATACAAGACAGAGTCAGTGTATCTTTATTTATACATCACCTCTGCATTTTTTACAGTATACAGGACAGTGCCCCTGTACAGCACAGTGACAGGACACCAACACCCATGTACAGCACCCCTAACAGCACAGGACAGGACCCCTAACAGCACAGGACTGCACCACTGAAGAGAACACATTGACCCCAGCCAACGCCACCTCCCACAGAGACACAGAGGTCTGTCTCCTTCACCCTCCAAATCTGTATTGAAAATGGCACCGATGCATGACTCCTTATATGGTATCCAAAACCCACGAGAATCCGACAGAGGGATGATGACATGTTGCCTCGTTCTGGGATCCAAGTGTGGAAGGAAGTCCCGAGCTGGACTCGGCTCCTGGCTCGGATCATGAAGTTCGGGGGGGGGGTCGGATCTCTGAAATCCAAACTTGCTGATCTCTAATTTATATTAGAGATGAGTGGGTTGGGTTCTCAGAGAACCAATCCCCCCCTCCGAACTTAACGTTCCGAGCCATAATCTGAATCCGGCTTGTGACTTCCCGCCAGACTCGGATCCCAGAACTCGGCAAAACGTCATCATCCCGCTGTCGGATTCTCGCAGATTTTGGATTCCATATAAACAGCCAAGCATTGCCGCCATTTTCACTCTGGACTTGGAGAGTGAGGGAGACAGATCTCTGTCTCTATTTGTGGGTGATGGTGTCAAGTGGGGTCAGTGTGTGCTCTCTATGGGTGCTATTCCGGTCAATGTGATGTTCCTGTGCTTTTAGGAGTGCTGTCCTGGCTGCCACTTGTGTTTCATGTGCTGTTAGGGGTGCTGCAGCTGTACATGGGTGTTGCTGTCCTGGCTGTCACTGTGTTGTACAGGGGGCAGGGGCACTGTCCTCCTTCATTCTGTGAAAGTACAGGGGTGCTAGCTGTAAAAATTCAGGGGTACTATGGAAAAAAATGTACACTGGCCCTGTCTTGTATGCTGTCAAAATTCTGGGGTGCAGTGAAAATAAATGTACACTGGCCATGTCTTGTATGCTGTAAATAGTCTGGGGTGCAGTAAAAATAAATGTACACTGGCCCTGTCTTGTATGCGGTAAATAGTCTAGGGTGCAGTAAAAATAAATGTACACTGGCCCTGTCTTGTATGCTGTAAAATTTCTGTGGTGCAGTGAAAATAAATGTACACTGGTCATGTCTTGTATGCTGTAAAAAATCTGGGGTGCAGTGAAAATAAATGTATACTGGCCATGTCTTGTATGCTGTCAAAATTCAGGGGTGCAGTTAAAATAAATGTACACTGGCAGTGGCGTAAGTTCGTCCCAGTTGCCCGGAGGCAAGATAAATATTGGTGTCCCCCTATTTCCTATATTAAGATAAATGTGTGTGTGTGTGTGTGTGTGTGTGTGTATACTGTATTTATACATTTAATTGTCTTTTATTTTAAATCACACATTTCTTAGCAGGATTAGAACCCATGACCTGTTACACTGACAGCAGACACTTTACAGATGGAGCTATTTGTTCTTGTACAGGAAGCATGAGAATTCTAACTATATGAAGTTACGTGTGATTGTCAGAGAAGTATCTTCATATAGTTAACATTCTCATATTTCCTATACAGGAGCAAACAGCTTCATCAGTAAGGTGTCTGCTTCCAGTGTAATAGGTTGTGGTTTCTAATCTAATTCAGTATAATAAAGAGGGTGTGACTTGTAGGGTGCAGGGACCAGTGAGGAAGTCAGCCACTGAAAAGACAGTGGCAGCTATCAATTAACTTAATTAAATGGTGTCACAGAATGGGAGGAGAGGTGCCCCCTTCAGAGCCAGAGCCTGGTGGCAGATGACTCAGTGGCCTCCCAGAGTTCTGTCTCTGTACACTGGTCCTGTATGCTGTAAAATACAGGGGTGCAGTGAAAATAAATGTACACTTGCCCTGTATTTTATGCTGTAAAGATTCAGGGGTGCAGTGAAAATAAATGTACACTGGTCCTGTATGCTGTAAAAATACAGGGATGCTGTTGTTAAAATAAAAGCACACTAGTCCTGTATGCTGTAAAAATACAGGGGTGCTGTTGTTAAAATAAAAGCACACTGGTCCTGTATGCTGTAAAATACAGGGGTGCTGTTGTTAAAATAAAAGTACACTGGTCCTGTATGCTGTAAAAATAAATGGGTGCTGTTGTTAAAATAAAAGTACACTGGTCCTGTATGCTGTTAAAATACAGGGGTGCAGTGAAAATAAATGTACACTTGCTCTGTCTTGTATGCTGTAAAATTACAGGGGTGTTGTGAAAATACAGGGGTGCTGGCACTGTCTGCGGTTGCAATGTCTAGGCCTGACCTTCACAACACTGTATGGGAAGAGTAAATGTGGTCAGAATGTGATCACGGCAGGTGCGCTGAGGAACAGTGTGCAGCCGGACAGTCGTACCCTAATTGGAGGATTCCCCGTCACCTCCACCAAAACAAATGTACAAAGAAAAAGAAAGGGTAAACTTATCTGGCGCTACTGGTAAATGAATATCTTGTACACCAGATCCTCCAATTTCTCAATGGTCAAATTCGTATCCACCCAAAAACAAATGGAGTTGGATATAGTGAAGTACAGTTTTTTAATGCATAAAATAATAAATATCACACGAAAACATCACATGTAAAAATCACTTAAAAGCTCCACACATAATAACATAAAACCAATGGTAGCCTTAATGACTGTGATTTAAAATGAAATTACCAGAAGCAGAGAACTGACAAAGCAGTTCAACAACAGCATGTGCAATGTGAGTCCCGGGCTCCCACTGGTGTTATAACCACGCTGGATCAGCTTATCTGGGTTTCACCTGTCACGGTCACGTTCAGCTGCCAAAATTTCAATGTCCCCGCTTCCTACGCGTTTCCACCCCTGCACTGGGGTCTTTTTCAAGGAACTCCGGGCTGTATGTGTGAAGCATTCCTCATAACTATTTAAAAGGGGGTTTATCCAATGAGAATCTCCCTTCCACAGCTGATGCTAATAGGGTAATAAACTACAGTTCCCACAATTCCTATGGTGCTAATAATGCACATTGTCCTAGTGATGTTACATCATATCCAGTCCGCCACGTCACTTCCGCCCATGTTTCCATGGCGACTGAATGTGTGTGACAGCCGAGGAATGGATGTTATACCCAACGAGTATTTATGGAGGTATCATCCCATAAGAATATACATTCCACAGCTGGTGTTGTCAGGGTAATGGACTACAGTTCCCACAATTCATATGATCCTAATGGTGCGCATTGTCATGGTAACATTACATCACATCCGGTTCGCCGCATCACTTCCGCTAAGTTTCCATGGCGACCGGATGTGTGTGATCACGGTGAAATGGATGCTATACAAAACAATCCGTGTCTCCCCACTGAACAAAACATACATGGCACATCCATGCATCCTCAAATACAAATAACCATACATAATGATCTCCAATCAATACATTAGTAGTGACGCGATTGTCTCTTCAGTCCGTCGCGTCACTTCCGTCCCAGTTTCCATGGCAACAGCCCACTCGAAATCACCGTGGGCTCAATGTTCTGTCCATGTAGTCTCTTCCATTATTTATCTAGGGCTCACATCCATAAAAGTCCTTATACACTGCTCACAAAAATAAAGGGAACACTAAAATAACACATCCTAGATCTGAATGAATGAAATATTCTTATTAAATACTTTGTTCTTTACATAGTTGAATGTGCTGACAACAAAATCACACAAAAATTATCAATGGAAATCAAATTTATTAACCCATGGAGGTCTAGATTTGAAGTTACACTCAAAATTAAAGTGGAAAAACACACTACAGGCTGATCCAACTTTGATGTAATGTCCTTAAAACAAGTCAAAATGAGGCTCAGTAGTGTGTGTGGCCTCCACGTGCCTGTATGACCTCACTACAATGCATGGGCATGCTCCTGATGAGATGGCGGATGGTCTCCTGAGGGATCTCCTCCCAGACCTGGACTAAAGCATCCGCCAACTCCTAGACAGTCTGTGGCGCAATGTGGCGTTGGTGGATGGAGCGAGACATGATGTCCCAGATGTGCTCAATTGAATTCAGGTCTGGGGAACGGGCGGGCCAGTCCATAGCATCAATGCCTTCATCTTGCAGGAACTGCTGACACACTCCAGCCATATGAGGTCTAGCATTGTCTTGCATTAGGAGGAACCCAGGGCCAACCGCACCATCATATGGTCTCGCAAGGGGTCTGAGGATCTCATCTCGGTACCTAATGGCAGTCAGGCTACCTCTGGCGAGCACATGGAGGGCTGTGCGGCCCCCCAAAGAAATACCACCCCACACCATTACTGACCCACTGCCAAACCGGTCATGCTGGAGGATGTTGCAGGCAGCAGAACATTCTCCTTGGCCTCTCCAGACTCTGTCACGTCTGTCACATGTGCTCAGTGAGAACCTGCTTTCATCTGTGAAGAGCACAGGGCGCCAGTGGCGAATTTGCCAATCTTGGTGTTCTCTGGCAAATGCCAAACGTCCTGCAAGGTGTTGGGCTGTAAGCACAACCCCCACATGTGGACGTCGGGCCCTCATACCACCCTCATGGAGTCTGTTTCTGATCATTTGAGTAGACACATGCACATTTGTGGCTTGCTGGAGGTCATTTTGCAGGGCTCTGGCAGTGCTCCTCCTGTTCCTCCTTGCACAAAGGCGGAGGTAGCAGTCCTGCTGCTGGGTTGTTACCCTCCTCCGGCCTCCTCCACGTATCCTGATGTACTGGCCTGTCTCCTGGTAGAGCCTCCATGCTCTGGACACTACGCTGACAGACACAGCAAACCTTCTTGCCACAGCTCGCATTGATTTGCCATCCTGGATGAACTGCACTACCTGAGCCACTTGTGTGGGTTGTAGACTCCGCCTCATGCTACCACTAGAGTGAAAGCACCGCCAGCTTTCATAAGTGACCAAAACATCAGCCAGAAAGCATAGGAGCTGAGAAGTGGTCTGTGGTAACCCCTGCAGAACAACTCCGTTATTGGGGTGTCTTGCTAATTGCCTATAATTTCCACCTGTTGTCTATTCTATTTGCACAACAGCATGTGAAATTGATTGTCAATCAGTGATGCTTCCTAAGTGGACAGTTTGATTTCACAGAAGTGTGATTGACTTGGAGATACATTGTGTTGTTTAAGTGTTCCCTTTATTTTTTTGAGCAGTGTATATAGGCACACAAAGGTGCCCGTCCATCCCGATTTGTGCTGTCAATCATGTCCGGTTTCGTAACCATGGCAACCTTGCAATGGCGTCCCCAACCTCTTATATATTCTTTTATACAGCTTTCCATTATGGCTTCAAAGTTCTTATGAAATCGGCCCGGGATACATTATCCTGTAGTCCAGACAACCACATGTATATAATAAAATATATCCATAACAATTGGTCACTCCGGAAAATGGGGCGTGGCCACTCAAAAGGGGGCGTGGCCTTCAGTGTAGTTTACCACACCATACACCCCTTATACGCATTATGCACCACAATAGTAGGACCCCTTATACTATCTAGTACTGCTGCCCCTTTCACATTATACCACACAGTATGAGCCAAAATTCACATTACAGCACCCGGTATGAGCCGAAATTTACATTATATGCCCCCGATAGTGCAGTGCCAGGTATAAAAATGCCCCCACAGTGCCAGGTATACAAATGCCCCCACAGTGCCAGGTATACAGATGCCCCCACAGTGCCAGGTATACAAATGCCCCCACAGTGCCAGGTAAACAATTGCCCCCACAGTGCTAGGTATACAAATGCCCCCACAGTGCCAGATCCACAAATGCCCCCCACAGTGCCAGGTATACAAATGCCCCCACAGTGCCAGGTATACAAATGCCCCCACAGTGCCAGATCCACAAATGCCCCTACAGTGCCAGGTATACAAATGCCCCCACAGTGCAAGGTATACAAATGCCCCCACAGTGCCAGGTATACAGATGCCCCCACAGTGCAAGGTATACAGATGCCCCCACAGTGCCATGTATACAGATGCCCCCACAGTGCCAGGTAAACAATTGCCCCCACAGTGCCAGGTATACAAATGCCCCACAGTGCCAGCCAATTGCCCCCACAGTGCCAGGTATACAATTGCCTCCACAGCAGCCAGTGCTGCAGCTGCTTACCGCTGCTGCACTGCTGCTGCTGCTGCTGCTCCTCCTCCTCCAGGCTGTGAGGGACGGGGGTGAGAGCGCCGGGCGCCCGCCAGCGCGGCTGTGTCTGGCGCGGCAGCGTATAGCGTTCAAACCAGCCGCCGGTTCGTGAGCCAATCAGAGCTCGCGGACCGGCGGCTTCTGATTGGCTGCCGGTCCGCGAGCTCTGATTGGCTCACGAACCGGCGGCTGCTTTGAAGTCCGCTATACGCGCCGCGCCAGACACAGCCGTGCTGGCGGGCGCCCGGCGCTCTCACCCCCGTCCCTCACAGCTCTCCAATCTTGACAGCTGAGACGCGCTGCCGCCGGACTGAGCGGCAGCACGTCTCAGTGACCGCTGGACCGGCCCACGTGGCCATCGGCCCTTCTGGAATTTGCCAGAAGTGCCAGATGGCCAGTCCGGCCCTGGTCAAGGGTGATCTCATAGAAACCACTTGATTTCGAAATCTTTGTTGAGTCCCCCTGGTTTCAGGGTTCCCAACTCGAAAATTGTTTGCATTTCGGATTTAGCCAACTGGCTGGCCAAATCTCTATGTTGCCAATGGCCTGGAACCCACTTTAAGCCAAAGAACCTCTTGATTTCAGATATACTACTCCCATGTTTTTGTCTGAAGTGTTCCGGTAAGGCATGAGTCTGTAATCCATTTTTTATGTTTCATAGGTGCTCACCTATACGGACTTTTAACGCCCTTGACGTCCGACCAATGTAAAACAGTCTGCAGCTGCACTCTATGCCATATATCACATTTCTCACATTACATGTGATTAACTCATTTATTTTGGCTGTCTTCCGGTTGACTATTACTTCTGTCAGTTTCTTCCTATCACCCTTTACACCTTTACATCCTGAACAGACTCCGCACCTAAAAAACCCTTTTGTTTTCACCATGGGTCCTATTCCCTTTGATGGGCACATGCTTCTAACTATTTTAGAGCCTATGTTATGTGCCTTTCTGTAAATGCATTTTGGTTTTGTGGGTAATGCCTTCCCTATGATGGGGTCGCTTCTTAGAATGCCCCAATGTTTGGTGAGAATTCTTTCTAAAGTTTTATACTGACTGTTAAAAGTTGTTATGAATGCCCAATCATAATTTACATACTTGGTGGACGTTATAGCTTTATCAATTAACAAATCCTCCCTATTTATGGTTTCCACTGCATTTATAGTCTTTTCTAAAGTGGTTTCGCAGTATCCTGAGGCTAAAAATGTATTCTTCATCTGAGTGGCCTCTTCATTGTAACTTAAGTTCTTAGAACAATTGCGTTTGATTCTTCTAAGTTGTCCTCCAGGAATGGCGCCTATCCAATTAGGATCGTGGCAGCTGTCTGCTCTCAAAAAAGTGCCTATGTCAGTGGGTTTAGTATAACACTTTGTGTGTAAACTATTATCCTCCACATCAGTGGCGGAACTAGCGAGTGGTGGGCCCAGGTGTGACAAAATGCTTTGCCCCCCCCATCCCATCCAAGTCCACCCCCTCACCCCTGGAGAGGATCTGGTGAGGGGGACCTGCTCAGGGCCAGAGAAATGGATACCTAGCAACAGTGCCGTAACTAGACATTTTAGCACTGTGTACACAGGAGCGTGGCTTCGTGGGGAAGGGGTGTGGCCACAAAATAATACCAATTCATAGAACGGTGCACAATAGTCTCCATTATTCAAATTACGCTGCACAGTAGCACCACTACACCAGGTAGAGACCCTTTTACACCTTACGGCGGACAGATTCCCCTTTTTACACATTACGGCAGACAGCGTCCCCTTTTTACACATTACGGCAGACAGCGTCCCTCTTTTTACACATAACGGCAGACAGCATGCCCTTTTTACACATAGCGACAGACAGCATACACTTTTTACACATAACGGCAGACAGCGTGCCCTTTTTATACATAACTGCAGACAGCGTGCCCTTGTTACACATAACGGCAGATAGCGTGCCCTTGTTACACATTACGGCAGACAGCGTGCCCTTTTTACACATTACGGCAGACAGCGTCCCCTTTTTACACATTACGGCAGACAGCGTGCCCTTGTTACACATTACGGCTGACAGCGTCCCCCTACATCACGGCAGGCAGATTCCCCCTTTTTACACATTACATCAGGCAGATTCCCCCGTTTTTACACATTACGGCAGACAGTCCACCTTTTTGCAAAGAAAGAAAGAAAGAAAGAAAGAAAGAAAGAAAGAAAGAAAGAAAGAAAGAAAGAAAGAAAGAAAGAAAGAGAATTATACTTACCCTCTCCGCTGGCTCAGGCTCCTCGGTGCAGCTTCTGGCAGAGATCCCGGGTAGGAGAGAAGGAAGAGGAGGGAGGAGGAGGAGGGAGCCACAGCAGCGCTGTGTTATTGGTGGAGGCCCTGCTGCTGTCCCTCTGCTTCACCATAGGCTGTTCCCCGCTGCTGTGAATGCTGAGATGTGCTTCACAGCGGCAGAAGACAGCCTATAGTGAAGCAGAGGGACAGCAGCAGCAGCGCCTCAACCAATAACACAGTGCTGCTGCAGCTCCCTCCTCCACCTCCCTCCTCCTCCTTCCCCCCGTACCGCTGCACTCCTCTCCTCTCTCTCCGGGCGGCTGTGTGCTGTGGGCAGCGGTTGCCCGCAGCACACAGTGGCATTTAATGAGTCAGTTTGAGTCATTACATGCTTTGGGCCCCTGGACAGTGGTGGGCCCCAGTGCAATGCACTGGTTGCACTGGCGGTAGTTCCGCCTCTACTCCACATATATGGTCAGTTCTAAAAAGTTAATGGAGGTAACACTGTTTTCAAAAGTGAAGTGGATATTCAATTCATTTTGATTGAGATATGAATATAAATCCATAAGTGCATCCTGTCCACCTCTCCAAATATTAAATACATCATCGATGTATCTTCGCCAGGACACCAGGTTCGCTCCAAACGGATTGTGTACCCAAATCATCTCATTCTCCCAAAAGCCCATAAAAATATTGGCATAGCTCGGAGCGAACCTGGTGCCCATGGCTGTTCCAACTTTTTGGAGGAAAAACGTGTCGTTGAATAAAAAATAGTTATTGGACAAAATAAAGTGCACCACTTCTAGAAGAAAATCATGGAGTTTCCTATCCAATGAACTACTCTCTAAAAAAAATGTATGGCTTTTTCCCCTTTATCATGTGCTATGATGGTTTATAGAGATCGAACATTGGGAGTGACTAAAATCCACCCCTCCTCCCATACAATGGTTTCGATGAAATTTATCACGTCTCTAGTGTCTTTTAAATGGGATGGATTAGTTAAAACTAGGGGCTGCAAATAATGATCTATAAACTCAGACAAGTTGAATGTTACGGAACTGATACCTGACACAATGGGTCTACCTGGGTGGTGGGTGGGATTTTTATGGATTTTGGGGAGGATGTATTGTATATTATGGGGGTGGTTGGCTCATCATTAAATAGAAATTTATACTCCTTTTCCCCTAATACTTCCAAATCCCTATAGTTATCCAAAAAGACCTTTAAATTGGTAAGTATTCCATTGGTGGGATCTGAACGTAATTTATGGTACGTAGTTTTATCATCCAGTTGTCTAAGTACTTCTTGTTCATACCATAACTTGGACATTATCACAAACCCCCTCCCCCCCTCCTTGTCTGCTGGTTTAATGATTAATTCCGTATTCTCCCTCAGGTTTTTCAGGGCCTCTCTTTCCTTGCTGGTCAAGTTCTGTTTGATATCTTTATTACTGAGATTTTGAATATCATTAATACATAAATTAAGAAATGTATATAAAAAGCTTCCCCTCATATGGGTGAGGTTGAATATGGACTTTGGTTTGAAATGGGTACTGTCTTCTGCCACCTCACTGAGTTCTCCAGTTTGTTCCTTATTAATGAAGAACTTTTTAATGGACAATTTTCTAATATATTTGTTCAGATCAACAAATGTGGAAAACTTGTTTAGAGGTAGTGAAGGGGCATATTTGAGTCCCTTTTCCAACACGCTAATCTCCTCTTTTGCCAAAATATGCGAAGTAAGGTTATATATTTTTGTTTTTCCTTCATATGTGCCGACAGATTCTGTCTCCTTTTTATTGGTTCTATTCAAATTTCTAACGATTTTCCTCCTTTGATATTTCTTTTTTTTTTTTTTTTAATTTTCCCCCCTCTTACACCCCTTACATGGTTTATCTTATGTGCCTGCGATTTCTTGCCTGGTACAATAGAGATGGGGATTCCCCTACCTCTGATAGTGTATGGTACCTGTTCTCCCTCGGTTTGGGGATCATCCTTTCTCTCTCGTTTCTGTTCCCACTTTTTTGATCATAATTCGTCTGATACTCTCTTTCCTGTTTTGTTTTATATGAGTTTTGATATGATCTGATGTTCCCATTCTCATTTCCTCTATGATTTTTTCTCCAATCGTTAGTCTTTATACCGAGGTCTATCCATAAAATTTGTCCCCTCATATGTATTTTCCTGTCGGAAATGTACCCTCTTCTGCCTGTACGCGGCCTCTCTTACTTTCGGAGAGCAGACATGACTCTCATTTCCTCTAATTTCTCTCCTTCTAGGGGGAGATCTATAATCCCTTTCAATCTCATCCTCCGAAGGTGTCTCTGATATATTCTCTTCCTTCAACTCCTCTAATTCATTCTCTGGCATATGGGAATAGTTTTTATCTCAAGTAAATTTGCGTACTTTTTTCTCTATGATATTTTTCTCATTCTTTTTCACACTCAACTCCACCCTTTTCTCTAATTCTTTGAATTCTGGGTTATCCTTCAGGGGAATGATAGTTTCCCTGAATTTTGATATCTCAGATTCCAAAATGGCAAGTTCCTTCTTGCGATCCTCTATGATTAATTTTAGAAGAGAGAAAGAACATGTCTCTAAAATTTTATCCCAACTGTCCTTAAATTCATCATTTGATGATGTGAATGATGCCACTTTCTTTATTCTTAATCCTTTAGGTATTACCTGGTGGGAGAGGTACCTTTCCAGTGTTACCATCTCCCACCAGATTCTACTTTCCCTTAGCAAAGTATGTTCTAATTTTTTCATGATGCCATTTAAGTCCTCATCTACCAGGCCTATTGAATTCCCATCCTCTCTGAAGACATAATCAAATGTGGACTTCCTATTTTCTCTACATTTAAACATATTTATAGCAGCACCCAAATGATCCAAATGGGGAATAGAAAAAGATGAGTAAATGTGGTCAGAATGTGATCACGGCAGGTGCGCTGAGGAACAGTGTGCAGCCGGACAGTCGTACCCTAATTGAAGGATTCCCCGTCACCTCCACCAAAACAAATGTACAAAGTAAAAGAAAGGGTAAACTTATCTGGCGCTACTGGTAAATGAATATCTTGTACACCAGATCCTCCAATTTCTCAATGGTCAAATTTGTATCCACCCAAAAACAAATGGAGTTTGATATAGTGAAGTACAGTTTTTTAATGCATAAAATAATAACTATCACACGAAAACATCACATGTAAAAATCACATAAAAGCTCCACACATAATAACATAAAACCAATGGTAGTCTTAATGACTGTGATTTAAAATGAAATTACCAGAAGCAGAGAACTGACAAAGCAGTTCAACAACAGCATGTGCAATGTGAGTCCCGGGCTCCCACTGGTGTTATAACCACGCTGGATCAGCTTATCTGGGTCTCACCTGTCACGGTCACGTTCAGCTGCCAAAATTTTAATGTCCCCGCTTCCTACGTGTTTCCACCCCTGCACTGGGGTCTTTTTCAAGGAACTCCGGGCTGTATGTGTGAAGCATTGGTCATAACTATTTAAAAGGGGGTTTATCCAATGAGAATCTCCCTTCCACAGCTGATGCTAATAGGGTAATAAACTACAGTTCCCACAATTCCTATGGTGCTAATAATGCACATTGTCCTAGTGATGTTACATAATATTCAGTCCGCCGCGTCACTTCCGCCCATGTTTCCATGGCGACTGAATGTGTGTGACAGTGGCAGAATGGATGTTATACCCAACGAGTATATATGGAGGTATCATCCCATAAGAATATCCCTTCTGCAGCTGGTGTTGTCAGGGTAATGGACTACAGTTCCCACAATTCATATGATCCTAATGGTGCACGTTGTCATGGTAACATTACATCACATCCGGTTCGCCGCATCACTTCCGCCTACGTGTGTGATCACGGCGAAATGGATGCTATACAAAACAATCCGTGTCTCCCCACTGAACAAAACGTACATGGCACATCCATGCATCCCCAAATACAAATAACCATATATAATGATATCCAATCAATCTACTGTATGGGAAGAGGAGGCTCCTACCATCATTTGCACACCCTCTGCAAGTGCTTGGGGAGCACCGCCAGTCCAGTTGCTGATATTGAGATTGAGGATGTCACTGTAAAGTACACCAGGATCAGGAGGATATTGGTGTAGCTGGCACTGAGGGGAAGTTGATGATGAGGATTCTGATGGTGATGTGGTTTGTTTAAATAAGGCACCAGTGAAGACAGCTGATGGCCATGGGATGACAAAGCCCATTGTCATGTCTGGGCAAAATACCAAAAAAGCCACCTCTTTGGTGTGGATTTATTTCTCCACAAATCCAGACAACAGCTGTCAAGCAATCTGTTGCCTTTGTCAATCCATAATAAGTAGGGGTTAAGATGTTAGCTACCTAGGAACATCCTCCTTTATACGTCACCTGCAGCACATTCATCATAAGTAATTTTCAAATTCAGAAACTTTGGATAATAGCGTAAGCAGTCCACTGACACCTAAATGATGTGGTTTGTTTGAATATTATTTCTCTGTTAGGATGAGGATGTAAACACTGAAGGGGGTTGGGAATCCAAGGATAAGGACAACATCTTTCCACTGTAGAGCCAGTTTGTGCAAGGAGAGATTAATTGCTTCTATCATTTCAGCCACAGTCTTGTGGCAGACCCTGTCACTGAAATGATTGGTTTGTTAAATTGTGCATGCCCTCTTTATACAACAGAAGGGTGGGTGAAAGGGCCCAAGGACAATTCCATCTTGCACATCATTTATTTGCCACATCATTCCAGGGGTGCTGCCCTATATGGGGAGCTGCCCCTATGCCCTATCAGTCCGGGGGTGCTGCCCCACTGCCATTTAAGCCCAGGGGTGCTGTTGCCTGTCTTCTGTTCTCCAACAGTGCTGCCTATGTTGTAGAGGTCCAGGGGTGCTGTTGTATAATTCCAGGGGTGCTGCTGTACTTGATCCTAGGTTTAAATGAAAGCCTAGAGCAGATTATGAAACAAGCTTCAACATCACAAACAGATTTATTAAAACATAGCCACAAAGGTAGAAATGGAAATTGCAATTTTGACTAAATGTTTTCCAATGAGATCACATTTGTGGCCAAAGTCAGTGTGACTCAGAAGAGATAGAGTCATAATCCAGCGCAACTGCCGGAGAGGTAAAAGAGAGATTTTCTGCCGGAGCATTAAAGAGAGGTTCTTCTCAATTATTTCATGTTAGGGACTCACTCAAATGAATGGCTCCAATTAGTCAACCTTAATTTTGATTTATTACTGATATTTCACATTTTGGGATTATTTATTTCCAAAATGTGCATATGTTGTACAGGGATCTGTTCCTAAGGGCTGCGTAGGGTTATCGCAAGACCTTGTGGTGTTAGAAGAACAGAGTTTCAGTGATCTTGCATTGCATCAGCTTTCCATTGCACAGCAGCACTAGATGGGCCAGGAGCTCCTGCAAGGCGCAAACAGTTACTGAATAAGGCCCAGTATGGAGTCTCGTGGTCACTTATAGCCAGGAACATGTGTGGCTTGCCAGGCTGAGGCATGCTGTGTGCACAGATGTTAGCATTTCTTCCTCCCTACTTATAGTATGAAATGATTTTTGACTGTAGAGTGGTAAGGTCCACTAGGACAGGGGCTCAATAACAAAAAATTCACTGCACAGTCTTGCTTAGTACTGTACAGAACCCACCCGAACTCAACTTGCACCATCCTGCGCTGCTGTGGGGGCTCAGGAGGGGCTGCTGAAACATCTAATGGGCTGCTTTATTTAAAAATTAAATGTGAAAAAATAAACAAGACACAAGTATGCTCACATGCGTGTAACTGGGAGCTGTGAAAAATGAAAAGAAGGCATCCGCCACAAAATATGTAAATAAAAATGCAATCAAAAAATGGTAAAAAAGAAACAAGTTTTTCACAAAATAAGTCTCCATACTCCGTGGAGGGGAAAATATCCAATCTTGATCCTGTGGTATACACCAGTTTATTTGCATCCCAGCCATGGCTGGATAAAGGGAGGGGCGACTGGGGCGCCCGTCCCGGGGCCCCCACGCACAGCTGTTTGCAGCTTCTCCTCCGGCTGCTCAGGGAGCAGCTTCCACTGTGGCTGTGGGTGTCAGGTGCCGGTCGCTTACTGTAATTAATGTAGAGGTAGAGGTACCTATGAGATTGTTGTCATGCTAAAATACCCAACTTCTTTTCAAATTTCACTTTCTTCACTGATTCTAGGATACTAGCTAGAAAAATAAATTATTTGGACATTATTGCTTCTTAACCTTAATAAACCTACTTCAATACTTAATGTTGGGGATAGTGTTCTCTTTTTTTTCAACTGCTTTACATGTTTTTTCTCTAAATTTATATTTTGTATGTTTCAGCCAAAATGTTCCATTTTTGTTTAAGTTACTGTAACATCACTTGGCTCCAAAAGATTTATTTTAGTACAGTGGTAGGTAAGATGTTCATGATGAGGTTCTCATTTCTATTTAATATTTTTCAGGATTTTCCATATCTTGCCTTGCGTTTAACAGTTCACTTTAATTTTATTTCCAGTGTGTGATTATAAATATTGTAGAATTCTTGTTCACCAGGTTTTAGGACTATATGGTTGTTGAAAGTTGGCACAACTGCTTCAGGGGTTCAGTAGTCAGAGTATTTATTTAATTCTGAGTAGGATTGGGGTGTGGTGCTATGAATCATATTATTGCAGCCACAGCCACTATGATGTTTTGCCAGGATTGGAGGCTTTGTGTCACTGGGGGTGGGGCTGTGTTGATGTGATTCATGGGTAGGAAGCCAAGGGTGCCAGGGTGCAGCCCACCTTTCCAGAAGAGTTGGTATGTAATAATTCAATACATTTTGATCCCTTAAAAAAGTATTACTAAAGGGATGTGGTTGGGATGTGATAAATTCATCCCAATTTGCAATGCAATAATTGAATAAATCCCAAGCATGTATCAATCATCGCATTTAGGGACATAGCTTGCGAAAAATCTCTGTCCCTGCAAATCCTCTCTCCAAACTTTTCATGGTGTTTTTCACAAAGTATACCATGACAGTGTAACTGCGCATGCGTTGCAGCCAGTTACTGCCCATAAAGCACCTAGAAGAGCACTCAAAATTTTGCACATGCCCCATTAAAAAATTTTTTTTTTTAATTTCTTTATTCTGTTTATATAAGCAAATAATAATTGTGGATGAATATGTGCAAAGGTATCTGTACCTGAAGCTGCAATTCCAGTTATTATGGAAAAATCACCCTAGCCCCTATTCCCAGCACCAGAGCCCCTGGTTTATGTGATGCAGCAGAAAGGGGTGTAACCTCGTGAAGCTTGCAGTTTATAATTGGTCCTCTACACCACACCCATCTCAGCAGCCATTGTAAAATAGAGAATAATAACTCGTATAACTAACCAGGAGTTCCGTTTTTAATATTTACCCAGCAGACGTTGTGTAAACTTTTCATCTGAAACGCGCAGTCTGGCTCAGGTTGCCCCACTGGATTCATAAACTTATTGAAAACTATGTAGAAATATATTCAGTTCTTAAGTAAACGAGCAATATACTCCAATTATTACTACACATAAGATGGGATTTCTATTTAAGATGGGATGTTGCCCATAGCAACCAATCACATTCTACTTTTCATTTATCTAGCATCTTCTAGAATATAATACCTGGAATCTGATTGGTTGCTATGGGCAACATCCCATCTTAAATAGAACTCCTATCTTAGTAAATTTACCCCATCATTTGTAAGGATGCTCATCTCCATAAATAGAAATCATATAAATTATTATACAGTTCTTTATCTGCTGCAAAAACTTCCTGAATTAACAAGTAGATGGCATTAGATCACTATGTTGCGCATTATACATCATTAATCTGGTTTAAAAATAACTGCATTGCTCTTAATAAGAAAATTCCACTGTAAGTCTGTGTTTATTTAATGTATTAATTACTGTATCAAAAGTAACCTTTCCACAAATTCTAATAATTCAAATAACAACTGCAAAGGTTAAATGAATTCTAGTTCAGATGTACTTTCTATATCTTGTGAACATGAGCTTAATGCAAATTTCTTGTTGTCATTCTACATAATATGATAAATACTAAGGAATAGTTCAATTCAATTTTATTTATTTATTTATTGTCACTTCAACACCAAAAAATGCACAAGTAAAATTACGATGCGATCTCACAGCTCCGGTATAAATTAAAATACAACAAACATTACAAATATAAACTAACAATTACAGATGGAAATAAACTATTTCGCAAAATGTTAGTATGGAATCTAAGACACCTATAATGTTTCTATGAGGGCAACAAGGAAAAAATGGAGAGACATGGGCCAGATGTACTAAGCTTTAAAAAGTGATAAAGTGGGTAGTGATAAAGGGGTCTATTTACTAAGCCTTGGATGGAGATAAAGCTGACGGAGATAAAGTCCCAGCCAATCGGCTCCTAACTGTCGTTTTTCAAACCAAGCCTGTGACATGGCAGTTAGGAGCTGATTGGCTGGGACTTTATCTCCATCAGATTTATCTCCATCCAAAGCTTAGTAAATAGACCCCAAAGAGTGATAAAGTACCAACTAATCAGCTTCCTAACTGTAATTTGCAAACACATCCTGTAATATGTCAGTTAGGAAGCAGAGTTGCTGGTACTTTATCACTCTTTATCCATCTTCACTTTATCACTTTTCAAGGCTTAATACATTTGCTCCATGGTGACGAGGATGATCTTATTAGTTTTGCTGTGCTCCTAATAACAAAAATGTCCTTCCTCTTTGGCAGAGATTGACCAATGGTTCTTTCAGCCGCTCTAGCTAAGAAACAAAAAACTAATTCTGAGCCATAGACATATCATATCATGCAATTAAAATATTCTTAAAGCACAGTATTAAAATAAAGTATATAGAAATAATTTTAATTTGTCAAGTATTTTATTATGGAAATAATTGCCAATTAACTTTGCAGGTTTTGATGTGGTATTTAGAAGTTTGTGAAATATAATAATCTTAAATATACGTTTAATTCTGTGTCCTACATATAATTTGAGCAATTTGATCATACTTAAGTATAAGATATTAAATGAACAATAAACACAATAAATTATATTTACCTTTACCATTGTATGGATCATTTGAGATCCCCAGGCAGCTGATGTTTACAATAAGAGACTAAGCATGTATCTTAAAGTTGTGCAAATTACTCTGAAGTGTTTAATTAAATTGGCAGAATGACCATGCTTTAATGCTTTATTTAACCAATTAAAATTAACTTAATGAAAATCAGGGTTTATGTAATGTTTTTTTTTCTGTTTCTATTTTTAATAGAAGTTTTGCACATGGATAGGTTAGGTAGGAAACGTGCTATTGTGTGAGGTCTAATTCAGAGCTAAATTGTTTCCCAGTGATACAAAAATCTCCTCGGTTTATGAAATCAAAGTGTAATATTCATTGGCTTAAAACAAACACACCAGAATTTTGGGTTTATGAGTCAAACTTAATCCTGGCTCACTTTGAGGTTGTGAGTAGAAGCGATTTCCGGCTCAGCTCACTTTGGGGTTTTGAGATGAACTGAGTCGTCCCGCAAGTTCGAATCTCAAAAATGGATATCAGGTATTGGATTGCATGTAAGTTCCTCACTCATGATTTCAGGTGCCATTCTGCGCAGGAGAGTGTATGGTGAGGTGGTCAAAATTGACTGGAAATGACTGGAACTTAATATTATTTATGTTAATAATACTATACTGTAGGTCCAAGTTACATAATTTTAGCTATTTTATAATTTTTTTAAGAAATCCAGTTCCAAAACCATGATAATTGATGACTTAAAACTAAAACCAACAAACAGAGGAGTCTCTGCACAACTCTTATATCCACACTATTCTAGATTCTATGAGTTAGAAATTTAGTGTAAATTCTCCACTGGCTCACTTCTCCACACTTTTCACTGCTTCCTGAATAGACCCCAGATTGTTCTGCATAGTGATCAGCATACAGTTTGCCAGTTACCAATGCAGAAGTTCCCTCTACATACAAACCATAACGATGAGCTGCAATATTGACCAAATAGGCTGATCATTTTTCTAAATGATTTAGTTGTAGGAATTTGTCCAATGCTGATCATTAGTTAACCACACAGAAAACTATGTTCAAAAATAATAAGACAAAATAACTAAACACAGCAGAAACCAACTTTTAAAAATGTGGCAAAGGTTCAGCATACAAAAGCAGGTTGTTTATTACCTGTTTGTTTGCAGCCTTCAACATTTCCTAGAATTTCATTGTGACTGTATTTTGCAGAATTTGCAAACAGTGATCTGACAAAGCTGGCCATACTTTGTATTAGATTTGAAAGAATAGCAGGAAAAGGAAGTAGACTGGAGGCAACAGGTACTGTATGTGGAGCAGTATAAGAGCCCATACCCTCCAACATTTTACACATAAAAATCAGTACAAATTAGAAAATGGGGCGTGGCCACAGGTAAATGGGGCGTGACCATGTCCCTTTTCCTATACTTTCAAAGGAAGTTTGGAGAGCCAAAAATTAGTACAGACCATAAAAAAGAGGAATACAAAAAGATGAGTAAGACACAGAGTAATGTTAAATACACGTTTTATTACTACATCAGAGAAAATATTTTTCCAAATTGAAAAAAACAAAACAATTAATTCTCAAAAAATCATTAAAAAGGAATTCCTTAATAGTAAATATAAGTCTCAGAAGCGTGCCCTTAGTGGAAATGGTTTGTTTATGACCAGATTTGTGATGTCGCCATCAAAAAAAGTGCAGATTTGCTAGCATATATACAGTCACTGAGTATGTCATGGACTGACAATAAATGTTAATAATTCATCCACTTGGATGTGATTACCAGTTCCGTGTTCCAATTTAGAAGGCTCCAATGATGTATGGTTCGTATGGCAACAGCAACCTGCAATGTAGTCCTGGTCCACAGTGGAGAAACAGTTCCGTGTTCCAATTTGAAGGTCTCCAGTAGTGTATAATTCATATGACAGCAGCAGCCGGCAATGGAGTCCTGGTCCATAGCAAGGGAACTGTTAATTTGAAGAATTCTGACTGTTGTGAAAAGGCAATGGTGGCGCTGGTCAAAGGTGTCCACTAGGGTCTTAGAACCTGATGCGTTTCGCTGCACCAGGCAGCTTTATCAAAGGTCTCTTTTCCTATACTTTCAAAGGAAGTTTGAAGAGCCAAAAATCAGTACAGACCATAAAAAAGGAACTGTACCTGCTAAAAAGGTACAGTTGGAGGGTATGAGAGCCTATGCTAAGTTAGCAGAGGAAGGCAGGAATCAAATCCTAGGACAATATCAATCTACAGAACTGAAGCCTAAATTCCTAGACAAATGGCTATAAGCCACAGGTAAGCAATGAGAACAAAGGCAACTAATAGAGCCACTTATACTGTAGTTTAAATTACTTTGAATAAAATGACTGGAGACTACTAGAACATTTGAAACCAATTATTAATTTGATCTGATAATGTCGATATTATCTTAGACAGTAAAGCTATACCTTTAAACACACCTTTACCATAGAGCTGCTGTGGTCGCTAGCTCACGCTACGTACTTCGTACGCTATTTGCGCACAGAGTCCCGTACCGTGTATGCACTCAGCGTACAAACGCCGCACTGTGGGTACAAAGCACACACAGCGTGCGCACACACAATTGATAACCTTTAAACCTTGTTAATGATATAATGCAATGATATGATTACACTTTAAACCCTTAGCAGCAAAGTACTGCAACGATGTTATACCTAAACCTTAAGTAGTGCTGATGGTATAAAGTACCCGCAGTGCGTACACCTTATCAATGCCTATACACCTTATACAGATAAATACACTCTAAGACCCTTGCAGGAAAGTGAAGACCCAACACTGATTTGTAGTTGCAACCACAGGGTTCTAAGGCCACAGTGGATTAATTCCAAAAGGTAAACAGTACAAATCATACACTACAGGCTAACAAGATAAGTCTAAACAGAATAATGGCTACAGAGAATGTACATATGTGAGAATGTTCGCAAGCGCAACCCAGCCGGTCCTCCGCTGGTCATACAGATAGCGTTCAGAGTCTTCTGACCAGCCAGGCAGCAACAGGCTTTTTTTATACACTACTTCCATATACAATACAATGGTCACTGTAATCCCTTTGTCTATTGGACACAGGGATGTGTCTTTACATTACAGAAGAGGTCATAGGTGGATTTGAAAAGGTGGGCTATGTCTTTCTCAACTGCTCTTGTGGGTGGTCTCCTCTGGATTCCCCCCCCGCATACATAATATACAGTAAATAAAGTTTAAACCTATATTCTGCTTCTGCATCTAACTATTCTCAAGAACATGCAATCTTCCTCAAACCAACACCAGAATGTTTCCCTTAAAATACCCTACAGCTGGATACCAAACACCACCTTGTAACCTTGTTCTGTCCCCTCCTATCCTGTAAAGGTGAATCCCTTTGTTCTGTTACCATTTTAAACAGCTATTTCTTTCTGATGTGGTGCAGGGGGCTATGTGTACAATGTGCACTATTTGGGTTAAATATGTAATGTTCTAATAACCCTCTACGCGCTCACAAACTCCGCCGTAAATACCCATATCACGCGCATGATCGCCGGAGAGATCCTACGCAAATTGCGGATATGTGCACTCACGGAGGACTGAGTGCACGAGCAGCGGGCATGTGCATGGGGTTAGTACAAGGCATATGTATTACAATATTTTTCGACTTTGACAGATCAGAGTTGAAATGTGTGATGTCCATGGACATGGTAGCAGTGCAGTCATGTATAGACCATCCATGATTCATATTTGCAGTTCAGAATGTTTGGCTTTCATTCAACATTTGTTTTTAATGATTACTTCAATTCAGGATTAAGTTTAATGTACACTGTTTGAGGTTTGCGTTCAGTGTTAAATTTCTTTTTAAATATTCATAATTTTATATGCTATATATTGTTTTTAAATTATAACAATAAATGTTACTACTTTTTAATTTGACCTGTGAACAGCATTGCCCTTGCCACATTGGAGGTTGCCATTGCCACCCCCAAAAATAATAATAATAATAATAATAATACTAGTTCACACATGCAGCTCAAGCAAGTGCCAATTAGGTTGAATGGCGGTCATCATCCTGACGGTCAGAATACCAGCAGCGCCAATTCCGTTGAATACTGACAGTGAGTACTAGGATTAGGTTTAGGTTTAGGGTTAGCTACTGGGGAGGGTTGGGGTTAGGCTGCGGGAGGGGACAGTTAGGGTTAGGCAGCTGAAGGGGATGGTTAGCGTTACGCTGTGGGATGGGTGGGTTAGGGTTACAACACTCACCAAAATTTTGCAGAATACTGCAATCGGAATTGTGAGCATTGTGGTAGTGATTGCTGGGATATCGTACCCAAACCTGTTGAACAGCCTGTAAGCACGCCTGAATGGTACAATGTGTGGACGAGACTTGCTTTTCTTGAAAACTTAATGTCAGTAAGATCAAAGCACTTTTGTGGAGAGAAAAAGTCTGCGCACTCCTTGAAATCAGAGAAAACCCCTTTAAATATGCTCTCGCTGTCCAAATACTAATGTCTGCGCATTCGCAATAAAGTCACCGGCGCTAACGCTGAATTATTACTTT
This sequence comes from Pseudophryne corroboree, assembly GCF_028390025.1. Classification (NCBI taxonomy): domain Eukaryota; kingdom Metazoa; phylum Chordata; class Amphibia; order Anura; family Myobatrachidae; genus Pseudophryne; species Pseudophryne corroboree. Next base: position 288,481,807 of record NC_086447.1, on the reverse strand, counting down.
GCTGCTGTGGGTACAGTCGCTGCCGGGATTAAATTGTGCTCTTTCTAAAATTGATTTACACACAGCCTTACATTATATATCACAGTTTACTTTTTTACTTATTGTATTCATGTATGAAAATAACATTGTCTAGACAGGTCAGCGAGGAGAGAGATGGAAATGACTTCAGGTGATCTGTACTTCTTTTAATAAACAAAAACCTGGCCAGCATAGGATTGTTATTGATATAATATGATGTTTGTTCTCTAATAAGGGAACTTTGGACCTACAGTAAGTCAAATCTTGTTACAGAGGTAACTGAGATAGACAGAAAGCAGCAGTCTATTCTGTCAGCATGTGTCACAGTTTCCCAGCAGTGTACCTTGTAACAACTACTGAGACAGATAATGAGTAGCTTAAGGTTACAATTGTAGCAAAATTGGATATTTTGTGTTTTTACTTGTTTGTCATGATATATGGTATTGGGTTAAAGACACGTACATAGGGGGTAATTCTGAGTTGATCGCAGCAGGATTTTTAATAGCAATTGGGCAAAACCATGTGCACTGGAGGGGAGGCAGATATAACATGTGCAGAGAGAGTTAGATTTGTGTGGGTTATTTTATTTATGTGCAGGGTAAATACTGGCTGCTTTATTTTTACACTGCAAATTAGATTGCAGATTGAACACACCACACCCAAATATAACTCTCTCTGCACATGTTATATCTGCCTCCCCTGCAGTGCACATGGTTTTGCCCAACTGCTAAAAAAATTCCTGCTGCGATCAACTTGGAATTACCCCCATAGTTGCTGTGTTACATCACAGTGACAATTGTAGCAAAAGTTGCTGCGTTACATCACAGTTACAATTGTAGCAAAATTGAATATTTTGTGTATTTACTTGTTTGTTAAACACACGTACAGAGTTGCTGCGTTACATTACAGTGACATTACAAACCTTTCTCCTAATAAATGTTACTGGCACGGATGTTTCTACCACCAGGTAAGCTGAAGCCTTGTTCAGTGCGATTATTGTCCTCACTGCTGCTTCCTTACTGAGTGAACGTTCTCATTAGCTGACAACAGTAAATGATAGACTGTGCTTAATTATGTGAAAACCTTTTTGTCTATTCTTCCCCTCCTCTCCTCTGCTGCCTGATACCATGTAGTGCAGGTGGTCATAGGAGTAGATGACACTTTGTGGTCCTCCTCTGCAGAATCACTGATATAATGGAAGCATGGTGCTCTGCTGTGATGTTACAGCATAGTAGTATGACATTCCCAGCCTGGCACAGAGGAGCAGAAGCTGGGAGCACTGACACTGCCTGACCCCGCAAGGTTACATGCAGGGAAATGAAAGGCAAAGTACTGTACCTGAGAATAAATACTCAATAGAGGCAATGGTGTCTAGGATGTACTGACTAGCCTTAACTACAGGATGTCATTTTTACTACTACTTTACAATGAATTATGAGTGTGTAATAATATAATAATCATAGTGGAGTCATAGTGGTAGTTCCAGTAATAAAATTAATTCATAGATACAGTTCTAAATATTGCTAGTGACCACATCTGAATACTGAATTATGCTTTACAGTATGTAATAAAAACAAATAATGAAAAAATTGCTTCTGGAAATTAACAATGAAAATCCTATAAATTACAACCATTTTAAATTTGCATCCGGCTTACTAACATACTGTACAAAGTTGGGGGATGGAGGTTAGAGGAGAAGCTTCCCTAAACATTAAGGGTTAATTTACTGCTTTGCCAAGGCAGTCTTTAGGATTTCATTTCCATTGTGGAAACTTAAAAAAAGATAAATAATAGTTTCAAACTAGATAAAATGTAATGTAGTGCGGGATGTAATGCCTCTCGAGGTTAGCCGCTGTGCGGGATGCCAGCAGAACTCAGACATTTTTTAAAGGGGCAATCACTTACAAGGCAAAACTATGCATTGTAAGTGATTGCCCCTTTAAAAAAACGTCCCGCACGACCGCCGAACTTGGGTGGCATTACATCCGGCCTGTAATATCTGTTCATTAAAAATGTTTTATTCAAGGAATAAATCATATTTTAATTGATTTTAACCTTGCTCAGACAGTAGACATTGTGGCAAATTTTACGCCTGTCAGGAATTTCATTAGCAGTGGGGTTATAGGTAAAACATACTTACTGTAAATAAACCAGAAGATAGTGCTTTCCTCCTATCCTCAGGTCGTTCAATGTTGTTTTTGACTGGCTGCCAGCGGGACTCCATCTCCATCACCTTCAGCAGAGAAGGAGGAGAAATGTACGGGGCTAAGATAGCCGAAGTGGAAGATGAAAGGGAGTTGTGGGAGAAGGTGTAGGACAAGAAGAACAGTGGTTTTGAAGGTGACAAGGGAAAGGTGGAAGGGGTAGTTTAGGTATAGATATATAAGGAGGAAGAATGGGAGACACAGGCAAAAGAAGAAAATGAAAGACCATTCACACATAAGTATGATACAGAGACACACTGGAGCCTGTGATGGAGGCATGACGGCACAAATATTGGGGCTTTGGGGGGTGGGGTGGGCAAGATGACATACATATTGAGTCCTGAGGGGGTACGTGGCAACATATACCGTATGGCCTGGGGAGACATGGTGACACACACTAGAGTCTGGGAGGGGGAGGTGGGCATGGTGGCATACACTTTATACAGTACTGGGACATGGGGGATGGGGCATAGTATTATACATACTGGGACCTCTAAGAACAGACATGGTGACACACACTTGGGCCTTTGGTGGGGAATAATAATGCTATACACACAATGGCCAGGGCCCACTGCCTGCAGAACACAACCTGGTATGGGTGCCCTCCATTGGTGCCCCATGATGTTTCTGTTGTCCATTCTGATAGGCAGCAGCATTAAGGGAGAAATATGAAGGGTGCGCAGGTAAATCCATCACTTCCAGAGCCAGCATACACTACTCATCTGAATTCGCAGCTCAAGCTTCGCCCACACCATGCACCCATATGCAGGCACTGATCACCATGGTGTGAATGTATATCTGGACACATACTGTACCTCAGTGATATGGCAAACCAACTATGTGACTATGCAATGACTGAAATATCTGCTTGCCATACATACTACACTATCCACTATACAACAACTCAATATATCGCTACATGCTTTATGTAACTACTGTACATTGCACTGTCCATCGTATTGTCCCATCTGATGTGCAGTGGATGGATAGCGGAGTTAAGAGAGGTGAGAAGGCTAATGGTGGTGGAGCTGGACAGGTGTGAGGGCTAATGCTGGTGGAGGTGTAAGTGTATTTATTTAGAAGTGGGGGAATGGTTAATTGAGTGTGTGGGGTTTGGAGTTGTGTATTAAAGTGTATTTAGGAGTGAAGGAACATCAGTGAAGGTAGGTAGGTTCTTCTTCTTCTCCTTCTTCCTCCATGAAGATATATATATATATATAAATATATATATACACTGCTCAAAAAAATAGAGGAAACACTAAAATAACACATCCTAGATCTGAATTAATGAAATATTCCAAACAAACAAGAAAGGAAGAGGAATAAGAGGGTAAAAACTGAAAAGGGAAAGAAGGATAGGGGAGGGAGGGACATAGGGAGCGGAATCAATGACGACAACACACATGGGAATATTTTCCCGTGACTAGCATGAGACGGAACAAAAATAGAGTCTGAGAATTATGCATATAGACAAACATTAATAGTTCATATAAGCATATCAAGGGTCAATAGCAATATGGCATAATAAAAACCATTTAGTTGAGTTAAATAAAGATAACATGTTGTTGGTGACAAGGGTCCAGAGAATCTATAAATGGGCCCCACTTTTTATAAAAATGTAAAACATTACAGGCCACATTAGGCAGAGTGGACTGGCGCTCTAAGTATAAAGTGCGAATAAGGTGTGAGCATAGAGTATCAAGCCTAGGAGGGGACTTAACAATCCAGTTATTAAGAATTTATTTTTTTCCCAAAGTTAATATAACATATAGTAATGGGGTAAGGTGTTTTTTATGTGACGGAATGCCCTAGTCAGTAAAGATCAGGCCAAGCATAGCTTTGCAGTTCAGCTTTAAATTGAGCTGGAATGTGGAATTTATAAACCATAACATTTATACCAGAATTTCTTTATTTTAGAGCAGCTCCAAAAACAATGTAAAAATAAAGCATTGGGAGACCCACATTTCAGGCAGTTCCCTGTTTCAGAAGGGACCATATGTTTTCGTTGGCCTGATGTGATGTAGGTTCTATGGCCCTCATTCCGAGTTGTTCGCTCGTTGCCGAGTTTCGCTATATTGCGATTAGTCGCTTACTGCGCATGCACAAGGGTCGCAGAGCGCATGTGCTTAGTTATTTTACTCAAAAGTTAGGTATTTTACTCACGGCATAACGAGGATTTTTCATCGTTCTGGTGATCGGAGTGTGATTGACAGGAAGTGGGTGTTTCTGGGCGGAAACTGGGCTTTTTATGGGAGTGTGCGAAAAAACGCTGGCGTTTCTGGGAAAAACGCGGGAGTGTCTGAAGAAACGGGGGAGTGTCTGGGCGAACGCTGGGTGTGTTTGTGACGTCAAATCAGGAATGAAACTGACTGAACTGAACGCAATGGCTGAGTAAGTCTGGAGCTACTCAGAAACTGCTAAGAAATTTCTATTCGCAAATCTGCTAATCTTTTGTTCGCAATTCTGCTAAGCTAAGATACACTCCCAGAGGGCGGCGGCCTAGCGTGTGCAATGCTGCTAAAAGCAGCTAGCGAGCGAACAACTCGGAATGAGGGCCTATGGCCCTCATTCTGAGTTGTTCGCTCGCTCCTTTTAGCAGCATTGCAAACGCTAGGCCGCCGCCCTCTGGGAGTGTATCTTAGCTTAGCAGAATAGCGAACGAAAGATTAGCAGAATTGCTACTAAATAATTCTTTGCAGTTTCTGAGTAGCTCCAGACCTACTCCTAGATTGCGATCAGCTCAGTCAGTTTAGTTCCTGGTTTGACGTCACAAACACGCCCTCCATTCGGCCAGCCACTCCCCTGTTTCTCCAGACACTCCCGCGTTTTTCCCTGACACGCCTGCGTTTTTTAGCACACTCCCGGAAAATGCTCAGTTACCTCCCAGAAACGCCCCTTTCCTGTCAATCATTCACCGATCAGCAGTGCGACTGAAAAGCGTCGCTCGACCACCAGCAAATCTATTAAGTTTTGTGTTCTGTGCTCTGCGTACCATGCGCATGCGCAGTTAGCAACAAATCGCACCATAGTGAAAATCAGCAATGAGCGAACAACTCGGAATGACCACCTATGTGTGAATTTAACATGCGATTCCTGAAGCTGTGTCGAATGGAGCGCCTTGAGAATATTAGTGAAACTATCAGTCAATTCCTTGTGAGTAATGTAGGAAAGATAATCCCCTTCCCAACTCCTAGCAGTTGAAACCCATAACTTTGTCTGAAATCCAGACAGAACATCCCAATAAAGATAAGAAGTTCTATAAGGTGAGAGCGTAACTATTGCACGAATATGCGTAAGAGGATCAAAGTCAAGGGATGGGTCATATGAGGGAGGTAGGGAGAAAACATAGTGTCTTAATTGAAGATACATAAAAAAAGTCTGCACGTGGGACCTGATATTTAGCAATTAAGTCAGAAAAAGACATTAATACACCCCCGGGATCGAATACATCCTTAATTAACGCAATGCCCTTATGCTGCCAGTGGGAGAACCATATATTGTCCAGAGCCGCTGGAAAAATAGGATTTTAATACCTACCGGTAAATCCTTTTCTCCTAGTCCATAGAGGATGCTGGGGTCCACTTCAGTACCAAGGGGTACAGACGGTTCCGCAGGAGCCATGGGCACTCTATGACTGTTCAAGGGTGTGAACTGGCTCCTCCCTCTATGCCCCTCCTCCAGACCTCAGTTATAGGAACTGTGTCCAGGGTGACGGACATTTCGAGGAAAGGATTCACTTTTATACTAATGGTGAGATACATACCAGCTCACACCTCAACCATGCCGCACAACATGGCATTCAACATGACACACACCAACAGGCATGAACCATTTATAACAACATGCTGAAAACAAATGAAACAACTTGTGTAACTATAAAGAACAAACTGCAGGTAAAGTACGCACTGGGAGGGGTGCCCAGCATCCTCTACAGACTAGGAAAAACGGATTTACTGGTAGGTATTAAAATCCTATTTCCTCATACGTCCTAGAAGATGCTGGGTTCCATTTCAGTAACATGGGGTTATACCAAAGCTCCAGTAAGGGCGGGAGAGTGCGGATGACCCTGCAACACCGATTAACCAAACTTGAGGTCCTCGTCGGCCAAAGTGTCAAACTTATAAAATTTAGCAACTGTGTTTGACCCTGACCAAGTAGCTGCTCGGCAAAGTTGTAAAGCCGAGACGCCCCGGGCAGCCGCCCAGGATGAGCTCACTTTCCTAGCAGTATGGGCCTTCACCGACTTCGGTACCGGCAAGCCTGCCATAGAATGAGCATGCTGAATTGTCCCTCTGATCCAGCGCGCAATAGTCTGCTTAGAAGCAGGACACCCAATCTTGCTGGGAGCATACAGGACAAACAAAGCCTCTGTTTTCCATAACCGAGCTGTTCTTGCAACATAAATCTTCAAAGCTCTAACCACAACTAGAGACTGTGACTTAGTGAAAGTGTCAGTAGCTACTGGCACCACAATAGGTTGGTTTATGTGGAAGGACGAAACCACCTTTGGAAGAAATTGTTGAGGAGTTATTAACTCTGCCCTATCTTCATGGAAGATCAGGTAAGGGCTCTTGTGAGACAAGGACCCCAACTCAGACACCCGCCTTGCGGATGCCAAGGCCAAAAGCTCACCACTTTCCAAGTGAGAAACTTCAATTCTATCTCCTGCAGAGGTTCAAACCAATCTGATTGAAGGAACTGCAACACCACATTAAGGTCCCATGGTGCCACTGGAGGCACAAATGGAGGCTGGATGTGCAGAACCCCTTTCACGAATGTCTGAACTTCTGGAAAGGAGGCCAATTGTTTTTGAAAGAAAACCAATAAAGCCGAAATCTGGACCTTGATTGACCCCAATCTAAGGCCCGCATCCACCCAGCCTGCAGAAAATGGAGAAAACGTTCCAACTCAAACTCTTCCGTAGGAGCCTTTTTGGATACATACCGAGACACATATTTTCTCTAATACGGTGGTAATGTCTAGACGTTACTCTTTCCTGGCCTGAACAAGAGAGTGGATAACTTCCTTGGGAATACCCTTTCGGGCTAGGATCCGACACTCAACAGCCATGCCGTCAAACATAGCCGCGGTAAGTCTTGATACACACATGGCCCCTGCTGTAGTAGGTCCTCTCGAGGAGGAAGAGGCCGAGGTTCTTCTATGAGCAACTCCTGAAGATCTGGATACCAAGCCCTCCTTGGCCAGTCTGTGGCAATGAAGATTGCTCAAACTCTTGTTCTTCTTATTATTTTGAGAACTTTTGGAGTCAGTGGAATTGGAGGGAAAACATATACCGACCGAAACACCCACTGGGTCACCAGTGCATCCACTGCTATTGCATGAGGGTCTCTCGACCTGGAACAATATCTCTGAAACTTCTTGTTTAGACGAGATGCCATCATGTCTATTTGAGGAACTCCCCGAAGACTTGTCACCTCTGCGAATACTTCTTGGTGGAGGCCCCACTCTTCTGGATGGAGATCGTGTCTTCTGAGGAAGTCTGCTTCCCAGTTGTCCACTCCCGGAATGAAAATTGCTGACAGAGCTCTAACATGTCTTTCTGCCCAGAGGAGAATCCTTGTCACCTCTGCCATTGCCGCTCTTCTTTTAGTTTCTGCCTTGCCTGTTTATGTACACAACTGCTGTTACATTGTCTGACTGGATCTGCATGGGATGATCTTGAAGAAGATGTACCGCTTGTAAAAGGCAGTTGTAAATGGCTCTCAATTCCAGAACGTTTATGTGAAGGCAGGCTTCCTGACTTGACCATTTTCCTTGGAAGCTTTCCCCCCGTGTGACAGCTCCCCAGCCTCGGAGACTTGCATCCGTGGTTATTAGGACCCAGTCGTGAATCCCAAACCTGCGTCCCTCTAGTAGGTGAGAACTGTGTAGCCACCACAGGAGCGAAATCTTGGCTTTGGGGGACAGGATTATTTTCCAGTGCATGTGTAGGTGGGATCTGGACCACTTGTCCAATAGGTCCCACTGGAATACTCTGGCATGAAATCAGCCAAACTGTCTGGCCTCATAGGCCGCTACCATTTTCCCCAACAACCGAATGCATTGATGGATCGACATGCTTGTTGGTTTCAATATTTGTTTGACCATTTTCTGGATTTCCAGAGTTTTTTTCCACTGGAAGAAATACTCTCCGTACTTCTGTGTCCAGAATCATCCCTAAAAAGGACAATCTTGTCGTAGGTTCCAACTGCGACTTTGGAAAATTCATGATCCAACCTTGTTGTTGGAGTATAGACAGGGAGATGTTCTGCACCAACTGTTCTCTGGATCTCGCTTTTATCAGGAGATCGTCCAGATAAGCAATTATATTGACTCCTTTTTGATGAAGGACCCTCATCTCCGCCATCACCTTGGTGAATACCCTCGGTGCCGTGGAAAGTCCGAACGGCAACGTCTGGAACTGGTAATGGCAATCCTGTACTGAAGAATCTCAGATAAGCTTGGTGAGGAGGATAAATGGGAACATGCAAGTAAGCATCCTTTATGTCTACTGACACCATGAAGTCTTCCTCCTCCAGACTGGAAATCACTACCCTCAGGGATTCCATCTTGAACTTGAACCTTTTCAGGTAGAGATTCAGATTTTTCAGGTTTAAAATCGGTCTGACCGAGCCGACCGGCTTTGGAACTACAAAGAGGCTTGAATAAAAACCTTCTCCTTGCTGTGACAAGGGTACCAGGACAATGACCTGATCCTGACATAATTTTTGAATTGCCGTTGATACTGCCTCTCTTCCTGGAAGAGAAGCTAGCAAGGTCGATTAGAAAAATCGGCATGGGGGGACGTCTTGAAACTCTAGTTTGTACTCATGGGACACTATTTGTAAGACCCATGGGTCCAGGCCAGGTTGAATCCAGATTTGGCTGAAAAGTTTCAGACGTACTCCCACCCGAGCGGACTCCCGCAAGGGAGCCCCAGCGTCATGCTGCAGATTTGGCAGAAGCAGGGGTGGACTTCTGCTCCTGCATTCGTGAGACGCTGTGGATTTCTATCCTTTTCCCCTTCCCCTACCTGCAAAAAAGTGGGAACCTTTGGCCTTTTTGTATTTGTTGGGCCGAAAGGACTGCTTGTGAGAGTGATGTGTCTTTTTCGCCGGTGTAGGAGCATAAGGCAAGAATGTCGACTTACCTGCGGTAGCCGCCGAGACTAACGCATCCAGCCCATCACCAAACAAGGCCTCAACTTTATACAGGAGAGCATCCATATTTCTTTTGGAATCTGCATCAGCATTCCACTGGCGAATCCACAACACCCTCCGAGCCGACACTGCCATGGTAGCGGTTCTTGATCCCAAGAGACCAATATATTTCATGGTTTCTAGTACGTATGCAGCGGCGTCTTTGATATGACCTAACGTTAGGAGTATCTCGTCTCCATCTATTGTGTCAATGTCTAATGACAAGTTTTCTGACCACTTTTCAATAGCACTACTCACCCACGCACAGACAATGGTAGGCCTGAGTAGTGTCCCATTGGCCACATCACTAGATCACCTCACTCACTTGCGGTCTGTCGGCTCCTTAAGTGAAGCCATTCCAGGAACAGGGAGAAACACCTTTTCTCTTTTATGACAGGACTAAAATGCGGGGTGACTCCCACCTTTTCGAAAAAGGTAAGCTGCCTGAATTCCTTTTGGGAATCTGAAATTTCTTTTCAGGTTAAATCAGACTCCCTCCAAGAGACTGTTCAACTCCTGAGGTGGACGGAAAATTACATTACTTCTTTACTAAAGTAAACCCTCTCCTTGTGGTAAAAGAGGGGGCTTCGTAACTTCTAACACTTCCTTTATAGCTAAAACATGTTTTGAATGCTTTTTGCTAACTTAGGACCTCTTCCTCTGGAATCACTAGTGTCGACACAGGAATCCGAGTCCATGTCGGTATCAGTTTGTACTACTTGTGCAAATTTGTATGTGACCCAGAGGGGTCCCTGTGGATGAAAGGCAGAACTATTAAAAATCACATCTTCAACAGATTATATTCAGTTTTCTGTATGAGATTCAGTCCAACATCTTACTGATATGATTCACACTATCATGTAACCTTTAACCCAGTCAGGCTCTTGGTGTCATATTACACCTCTGTGTCTCTAACATGTCTCCCACAGAGGAAGAGTTCCCTGCCACAGACATGTCACACGTGCACAACCACACCACAGACACTCCGGGACTTATAGGGGACAGACCCACAGTAAAATCTGTCAGATGGACACAGATAGGATTTGCCAGTTCACAACCCAGCGCCAGTAACACAATGTCTGTGAACACAAAATGCCCACTGATGTGCAGCGCTTTTATAATGCTAATCACACAATTATATAGCACCAAATTTACTGTGGCCCCCCCTGTTTTTCACCCTGATACTTGTTCAGTAGTGTAGGACCAGCGTTGTCTCTGCAGCATGAGGAGAAAGAGAAAATGGCGCTGAGCAGTGTGCTGGCTGACTGAGGAGGAAGCTCCACTCTTCAATGGCGTGTTTCTCCTCAGCTTTTATGAGGTCATTTTTTTATATTGGTGGCGGTAGGACTGTGCCTCAGCAACTTATGCCCCTTATTTACTGTATGCCAGTTTCCATAGGTTTCATGCTGCCCAGGGCGCCCCCCCCCCCGCACCCTGCAGTGCCTGTGTATGTGTGGGCAACATGGCGCGCTGTGCACCTGCCAGCCACGCGGTACCTTTAGCCGTCACTTTCTTGATTGAAGATCTGTCTTCTAACACTCACCTGTCTTCTGACTTCTGGCTCTGTGAGGGGGGTGATGGCGTGCAGTGGGAGTGAGCATCTTGGCATGGCTAGCGAGTTCCCTTCAGGAGCTAATGGTGTCCTGTCAGCCAGAAGCAGAGTCATGAAACTCTTTAGAAAGCTGGTTCCTACTTCTGCCCCCTCAGTCCCACGAAGCAGGGAGACTGTTGCCAGCAGTTCTCCCTGAAAATAAAAAAACTAACAGAAGTATTTTCAGAGAAACTCAGTAGAGCTCCTCTGGAGTGCATCCAGTCTGCCTGGGCACATTTCTAAAACTGATGTCTGGAGGAGGGGCATAGAGGGAGGAGCCAGTTCACACCCCTGAAGAGTCTTAGAGTGCCCATGGCTCCTGCGGAACCATCTATACCCCATGGTACTGAAGTGGACCCCAGCATCCTCTAGGATGTATGAGAAACATGGATTACCACAAAATGATATAAATTTGGAATGAGCCGGGTTTCTTTAAAGTGATTTGTTGACAGACCACTATGCCAAGTAGGTATCTCAAAAGAGGGAGGGAGGCTAGCTTTAGGAGTGTGAAGCAATGCACGGAGATCGTAGGGGGCACAAAGTGTTTGTTCTATTGCATAATTAGAGTAGGTAGAATGAGAGAGTAACCAATCAAATATGTATCGAAATGCTACAGCTTTGGTGAAAGCGGATATATCTGGCACAGCCAGACCGCCGGCACTTTTGCGCAATTTAAGTTTAGCCAGAGCTACCCGTGGTCTTTTTCCGGCCCATAGAAACTTGGTAAATAGTTTTTCACAGTAGCGGAGGTCCGTATTCGTCAAAGCATATGGTAACATCTGGAGAGGGTAGGAAAGTTTAGGGAAAATAATGCTTTTTAGCACAGCAACCCTTCCCAGAAGGGATAAGGGGAGGGGCAACCAGGCATCTAATCGAGCAGCAATATTTTGCAGAATAGGAGTCAAGTTAAGGGTATAGATATTGGATAAGGAGGGTCGGAAAAATATGCCCAAGTATTTTAACCGGGATGTAGCATGTTTAAATATAGAAAGGATAGGAGAAGAAGAGGAAGTGAGAAGAGTAGTTGCAGAAGAGGAAAGTGGGAGGTGCTCGACTTGTCATAATTGATCTTAAATCCTGAAAAAATGCCAAACGAATTGATGGACTGAAGGATGGCTGGGATGGAAACAAGAGGATTAGAAAGGAACAATAACATATCGTCTGCAAACATTGCAACTTTGAGGGAATGATGGGCGATACGTATGAAAATCAGGGAGGGTGCGAGGTGCAATCGCCAAGAGTTCTATGGCCAATGCAAATAAAAGCGGTGAGAGAGGACAACCCTGTCTGGTGCATCTGCCTAATGGTATAGGAGCGGACAGGTAACTATTACAGATAATGCGGGAATGGGAGCCAGTGTATAGTGTACGTAAAAAAGAAACTAGTTGATCAGGAAAGTTAAATTTGTGAAGAGTAGTAAATAAATGTTCCCAGGAAACCAAATCAAACGCTTTCTCAGCGTCGAGTGATAATAAAAAAGAAGCGTCAGGGTCTGATGAGGATCCTAACCAATGAGAAGCCGCAATAACCTTACGGATATTAGTTGAGGAATGTCTGCCTGCTATGAAGCCCGTCTGGTCCGAATGGACGTCCCCCGGAAATAAGTATTTCATCCTATCTGCCAGAAGCTTTGTGAACAATTTATAATCCACATTGAGAAGAGATATGGGTGTATAAGAACAAGGCAGGTGAGGATTTCTACCCGGCTTTGGCAATAAACGGATAATAGCATCCGTAAAATACATTGGGCATAGACAGTGCATTAAGTAAGGCATTAAAAAACGAAACCAATGGGTCTATAAGTCTCGGGAGAAGCATTTTATAATACTCCCCTGAGAATCCATCTGGACCAGGGGACTTCACAGGCTTAAGGTGTTTTATGGCGGCCTCAACTTCCTGGGACGTGAACGGGGCACATATAGTGGCCTGTGCATCATTTGGAATGGAAGGGGTATCGATGGAGTCCCAAAATGAAGACTCCCCAGATATATCTCTGGTAGGCTGGGTATATATATCCACATAAAAATCCTGAAATAAAGGGGCCAAATCTCCTCCCGTAGAGGCATACGTGCCATCAGGACGTCGGATAGAATGAATAAGGGATGGAGGGGCTGAGGATTTTACTAGGTTGGAGAGCAGATGGCCAATTTTGTTACCAAACCTATAAAACTTGTGATCTTTATAAAATATCTGTTTATCACCCATAGAGGCGTGAAGACCATCAAATTTGTGTTAAGCTAAAACAAAACCTTACTTAGTACTGGGAGTCGGGTTAGTCTTATAAATTTGGTATGCCACAGTCAGCTGAGATTGTAGTATTTTATATGAGGAAGCACGTTCTTTTTTGGTCTGGGAAACGTATTAGATTATTCGACCTCTAATCACCGCCTTAGATGACTACCAAAAGAGAATAGGATCTGAATCCAAAATGGAGAGGTTATCAAGTCTGAACTCCTCCCAAAACGAATCAAGCTTATTACGGAAACCTAAAGAAGAGGCAAAGTTAGAGGGAAAGCGCCAAAGTTTATATGAGCCTACATCTAAAGAGGAAGAGAAAGAAACCCAGATAAGAGAGTGGTCAGAAAGAAACATCGGTTCAATACATGTATCAATGATATTAGAAAATATGGAATCAGACAAAAGGATATAATCAATGCGTGAGAGTGAGCCATGAGCAGCGGAGAGACACGTAAAGTCTCTATCAATAGGGTGCAGGGCTCTCCAGGCATCGGTAAGCATTAGCTGTTGCAAAATAAAAGGAATACCGATCTTAGGGGGTGATCTTCTGTGAGCAGAAGAGTTGGAGTCCATAAATGGGGAAGAAACAATATTAAAGTTGCCCCCCAGGAGTAAATAATTGGACATATAGGGGGATAATTTATGTAATATCATGCTGAAAAACGGAGCGGTATGGGAATTAGGGGCATAAATATTACAAAAGGTATATCGAGGATTATAAAGGGAGAGATCAATCAGTACATATCTACCATCAGGATCGATGTCAGTGTGGAGTACTTCTATAGGAAGCCTTTTTTTTGCTAGAAGTACAACTCCCCTAGCTCTGGAAGAATAAGGGGCAGCCGCAAGGACCATTCATCCTAGTGTGGCTAACTTCAATGTTTCTGGGAGTAACAAGTGCGTTTCTTGTAGTAAGACGAGGTCTAAATGTAACTTATTTAAATACAGAAGTAATTTCTTATGCTTAATCAGGGAGTGGATACCTCCCACATTCCAATAACCCACTTTAATCGATGCCATATATCATATAACACAGGTAGCAAATAATCGACTCAGATTCCGTACAATACAAACAAGGAAACACAAGGGAGGGAGAGGGAGGGGGGGGGGGGAAAGAAAAAAGAGAAGAAAAAATAGAGGAGTATAAAGAGTACTCCAATAACATTCGTAAGAAGAGTAACTTCACAAATTGCACATTTGAAAATCAGGATGCAAGTTTGTCTGGAAGTCAGAGGTCCCAGCCAAAACCGCCCTGTCTATAAACATAAAAAGGGAGCAATAGTCCCTTCTAAAATCAAACCAGTGACCATCACATGGGTATTAGGTAAAGACATTTCTGCCACAACAACACCCGGAGATATAGAAGAAGAATGGCAGAGCAATGCTGAAATAACAAGAGGAAAAACAGAAAAATATGGCATGTAATACAACCAACAACTGTAAAAAAATGTGAAAAAAAAAACCCAAATAAAGGAATGGCAGAGACAAATGCATAGTCGATACATCACCACCATTATGAACGTCTTAATAGCAGCAGCAGTGACACGGTGTAAGGGAGTCAAGAAACAAACAAATCCATGTACAACTTCAGATGGAAGAAGGAGGTCCTGAGCATTTGACAACGGTACATTTGGGTGTCAAACAGGATGAGGTAAAAGGAGAGGGCAGTCCTTTCAGGTGTCGTCTTCTGTTAGCGGGCTTGCTTGTTCCCGTATATACGCCATCGCATCGTCGGCTGAAGTCAAATCCTATCTCAGATGAGCCGGATAGAGGAGGGCGAATTTCCTCCCGTCTTGGACCAACTGTGTACTGTGAGCATACCGGGGTAAAGGCTTTACGAAGTCGTGTCAATTCAGGGGAGTAGTACTGGAAAACCAGAAGTTTTGTGCCATTCCATGAGAGATCCCTCTTCCGCTGAGAGGCAGACCAGATGGATTCTTTGTGTATATAGTTCAGGCATTTGAACAGAACGACATGGGGCCTAGAGGAGCAAGAGTCTCGTAACTGATCCGTCCGATGGGCCCGTTCTATCACAAGATCGGAACAAACATCTTGAATTTCAAGCAATTCAGGCAGGGTTTGTCTCAAAAGAGGTCCTTTAAGAGATTCTGGTAGGCCCACTATCCTCAAATAGTTTTTAAGACGACTATTTTCCAAATCGTCAAGTTTAGCCCACACTTGTATGTCAGATTGTTTCAGCTGGGCAGTTAAATCTTGCAGAGACGAAATGGCCTGGAAGTTTTCTCCGTCAGTGTGTTCCACTGCCAGTACTCGCTTGGCCAATTGTTTGCATGGGCTCTTAATGTCAATAACTGCTTGTTGAAGGGCAGCTGCATTTACTGCAGCTTGTTCCTTTAGCATAGGCTGCATTGTCTCTCTCACAGCCTGCAGCACATCAGCCAGCATATGTGAGGGAAGAGGGGGGGGGGGGCATATGAAGGGTGGTGGATTTTTGCAGGAGCCGTAGAAGGTTGTGGGGTCTTTGAGGAAGTAGAAGCCGGTAGTGACAGTTGAGGGAGGCTAATTGTGGAAGTGTCCCCATCAGCAGCTGACTCGGCAGCCATTTTGTGGGGTGTGGCACGATCCAGTATGTGTCCAGATAGATATTTGTCCATAGGACAGTGTATGATAAAAGGATTACAAGCTCTTCAGTATATCAAAACACCTGCCCGTGGAACATATATACAGAGAGCTGCAAGCATGTGAGACTGGCTGCAGTCTCAAGTACTGATAGTTAAAGCCGGGTAATACGGATGGCGGTTATGCAGCTGGCAGGGGGGGTAGAGGTGCCGCAATCAGCAGGTCGGGGACAGCCGGGCGGCAGTCAGAGAGGGCTGATGAAACCCCAGGGGCCGGCAGCAGGAGGGTCTGCAGCGCGTCTCACAAGCACGGCGCACAGGGGACACAGCACGGGCCGGCAGCAGGAGAGTCTGTATCGCGGCACACAGGGGTCACTGCACGGGCCTGCAGCAGGAGATTCTGCAGCGTGTCTCACAGGCGAGGCACCCAGGGATCACCGCACCGTAGCTCCGGACTGCCGGGAGACTCGGACAGAAAGGTGCCCGGTCATTGTTACAGCAGCTGGAATGGTCACTGGCGTGATCGGGTGGGCTTGTAAAAGCACTAGCAGGATATATTAGGCGGCCGGCACCGGAGCCGAGGAGAAGCTGCGCCAAAACTGGAAGTCTGAGTAATGCTACATTTAAATGTATATGTAAATTGTTTGCCTTGTTTAAGAAAATATGTATAAAGAATAGTGATGAGCGGGTTCAGTTCCTCGGAATCCGAACCCCCCCAACTTCACCCTTTTTACACGGGTCCGAGGCAGACTCGGATCCTCCCGCCTTGCTCGGGTTAACGCCCAAACGTCATCATCCCGCTGTCGGATTCTCGCGAGATTCGGATTCCATATAAGGAGCCGCGCATCGCCGCCATTTTTCACTCGTGCATTGGAAATGATAGTGAGAGGACGTGGCTGGCGTCCTCTCACTTTGTTTCAGGGGGCTGCAGTACAAATATCTTTATTCTGGGGACCAGCAGTATTATAGGAGGAGTACAGTGCAGAGTTTTGCTGACCAGTGACCACCAGTATTATACGTTGTCTGCCTGAAAAACGCTCCATATCTGTGCTCAGTGTGCTGCATATATCTGTGCTCACACTGCTTTATTGTGGGGACTGGGGACCAGCAGTATTATATAGGAGGAGTACAGTGCAGAGTTTTGCTGACCAGTGACCACCAGTATTATACGTTCTCTGCCTGAAAAACGCTCCATATCTGTGCTCAGTGTGCTGCATATATCTGTGCTCACACTGCTTTATTGTGAGGACTGGGGACCAGCAGTATTATATAGGAGGAGTACAGTGCAGAGTTTTGCTGACCAGTGACCACCAGTATTATACGTTGTCTGCCTGAAAAACGCTCCATATCTGTGCTCAGTGTGCTGCATATATCTGTGCTCACACTGCTTTATTGTGGGGACTGGGGACCAGCAGTATTATATAGGAGGAGTACAGTGCAGAGTTTTGCTGACCAGTGACCACCAGTATTATACGTTCTCTGCCTGAAAAACGCTCCATATCTGTGCTCAGTGTGCTGCATATATCTGTGCTCACACTGCTTTATTGTGGGGACTGGGGACCAGCAGTATAATATAGGAGGAGTACAGTGCAGAGTTTTGCTGACCAGTGACCACCAGTATTATACGTTGTCTGCCTGAAAAACGCTCCATATCTGTGCTCAGTGTGCTGCATATATCTGTGCTCACACTGTTTTATTGTGGGGACTGGGGACCAGCAGTATTATATAGGAGGAGTACAGTGCAGAGTTTTGCTGACCAGTGACCACCAGTATTATACGTTGTCTGCCTGAAAAATGCTCCATATCTGTGCTCAGTGTGCTGCATATATCTGTGCTCACACTGCTTTATTGTGGGGACTGGGGACCAGCAGTATTATATAGGAGGAGTACAGTGCAGAGTTTTGCTGACCAGTGACCACCAGTATTATACGTTCTCTGCCTGAAAAACGCTCCATATCTGTGCTCAGTGTGCTGCATATATCTGTGCTCACACTGCTTTATTGTGGGGACTGGGGACCAGCAGTATAATATAGGAGGAGTACAGTGCAGAGTTTTGCTGACCAGTGACCACCAGTATTATACGTTGTCTGCCTGAAAAACGCTCCATATCTGTGCTCAGTGTGCTGCATATATCTGTGCTCACACTGTTTTATTGTGGGGACTTGGGACCAGCAGTATTATAGAGGAGGAGTACAGTGCAGAGTTTTGCTGACCAGTGACCACCAGTATACGTTGTCTGCCTGAAAAACACTCCATATCTGTGCTCAGTGTGCTGCATATATCTGTGCTCACACTGCTTTATTGTGGGGACTGGGGACCAGCAGTATTATATAGTAGGGATGTGCACTTGAAATTTTTCGGGTTTTGTGTTTTGGTTTTGGGTTCGGTTCCGCGGCCGTGTTTTGGGTTCGACCGCGTTTTGGCAAAACCTCACCGAATTTTTTTTGTCGGATTCGGGTGTGTTTTGGATTCGGGTGTTTTTTTCAAAAAACACTAAAAAACAGCTTAAATCATAGAATTTGGGGGTCATTTTGATCCCAAAGTATTATTAACCTCAAAATCCATAATTTCCACTCATTTTCAGTCTATTCTGAATACCTCACACCTCACAATATTATTTTTAGTCCTAAAATTTGCACCGAGGTCGCTGGATGACTAAGCTAAGCGACCCTAGTGGCCGACACAAACACCGGGCCCATCTAGGAGTGGCACTGCAGTGTCACGCAGGATGGCCCTTCCAAAAAACACTCCCCAAACAGCACATGACGCAAAGAAAAAAAGAGGCGCAATGAGGTAGCTGTGTGAGTAAGATAAGCGACCCTAGTGGCCGACACAAACACCGGGCCCATCTAGGAGTGGCACTGCAGTGTCACGCAGGATGGCCCTTCCAAAAAACACTCCCCAAACAGCACATGACGCAAAGAAAAAAAGAGGCGCAATGAGGTAGCTGTGTGAGTAAGATAAGCGACCCTAGTGGCCGACACAAACACCGGGCCCATCTAGGAGTGGCACTGCAGTGTCACGCAGGATGGCCCTTCCAAAAAACACTCCCCAAACAGCACATGACGCAAAGAAAAAAAGAGGCGCAATGAGGTAGCTGTGTGAGTAAGATAAGCGACCCTAGTGGCCGACACAAACACCGGGCCCATCTAGGAGTGGCACTGCAGTGTCACGCAGGATGGCCCTTCCAAAAAATACTCCCCAAACAGCACATGACGCAAAGAAAAAAAGAGGCGCAATGAGGTAGCTGTGTGAGTAAGATAAGCGACCCAAGTGGCCGACTCAAACACCGGGCCCATCTAGGAGTGGCACTGCAGTGTCACGCAGGATGGCCCTTCCAAAACACACTCCCCAAACAGCACATGACGCAAAGAAAAAAAGAGGCGCAATGAGGTAGCTGTGTGAGTAAGATAAGCGACCCTAGTGGCCGACACAAACACCGGGCCCATCTAGGAGTGGCACTGCAGTGTCACGCAGGATGGCCCTTCCAAAAAACACTCCCCAAACAGCACATGACGCAAAGAAAAAAAGAGGCGCAATGAGGTAGCTGTGTGAGTAAGATAAGCGACCCTAGTGGCCGACACAAACACCGGGCCCATCTAGGAGTGGCACTGCAGTGTCACGCAGGATGGCCCTTCCAAAAAACACTCCCCAAACAGCACATGACGCAAAGAAAAAAAGAGGCGCAATGAGGTAGCTGTGTGAGTAAGATAAGCGACCCTAGTGGCCGACACAAACACCTGGCCCATCTAGGAGTGGCACTGCAGTGTCACGCAGGATGGCCCTTCCAAAAAACACCCCCCAAACAGCACATGACGCAAAGAAGAAAAAAAGAGGCGCAATGAGGTAGCTGTGTGAGTAAGATAAGCGACCCTAGTTGCCGACACAAACACCGGGCCCAACTAGGAGTGGCACTGCAGTGTCACGCAGGATGGCCCTTCCAAAAAACACTCCCCAAACAGCACATGACGCAAATAAAAATGAAAGAAAAAAGAGGTGCAAGATGGAATTGTCCTTGGGCCCTCCCACCCACCCTTATGTTGTATAAACAGGACATGCACACTTTAACCAACCCATCATTTCAGTGACAGGGTCTGCCACACGACTGTGACTGAAATGACGGGTTGGTTTGGACCCCCACCGAAAAAGAAGCAATTAATCTCTCCTTACACAAACTGGCTCTACAGAGGCAAGATGTCCACCTCATCATCATCCTCCGATATATCACCGTGTACATCCCGCTCCTCACAGATTATCAATTCGTCCCCACTGGAATCCACCATCTCAGCTCCCTGTGTACTTTGTGGAGGCAATTGCTGCTGGTCAATGTCTCCACGGAGGAATTGATTATAATTCATTTTAATGAACATCATCTTCTCCACATTTTCTGGAAGTAACCTCGTACGCAGATTGCTGACAAGGTGAGCGGCGGCACTAAACACTCTTTCGGAGTACACACTTGTGGGAGGGCAACTTAGGTAGAATAAAGCCAGTTTGTGCAAGGGCCTCCAAATTGCCTCTTTTTCCTGCCAGTATAAGTACGGACTGTCTGACGTGCCTACTTGGATGCGGTCACTCATATAATCCTCCACCATTCTTTCAATGGTGACAGAATCATATGCAGTGACAGTAGACGACATGTCCGTAATCGTTGTCAGGTCCTTCAGTCCGGACCAGATGTCAGCATCAGCAGTCGCTCCAGACTGCCCTGCATCACCGCCAGCGGGTGGGCTCGGAATTCTGAGCCTTTTCCTCGCACCCCCAGTTGCGGGAGAATGTGAAGGAGGAGATGTTGACAGGTCGCGTTCCGCTTGACTTGACAATTTTGTCACCAGCAGGTCTTTGAACCCCAGCAGACTTGTGTCTGCCGGAAAGAGAGATCCAAGGTAGGTTTTAAATCTAGGATCGAGCACGGTGGCCAAAATGTAGTGCTCTGATTTCAACAGATTGACCACCCGTGAATCCTTGTTAAGCGAATTAAGGGCTGCATCCACAAGTCCCACATGCCTAGCGGAATCGCTCCCTTTTAGCTCCTCCTTCAATGCCTCCAGCTTCTTCTGCAAAAGCCTGATGAGGGGAATGACCTGACTCAGGCTGGCAGTGTCTGAACTGACTTCACGTGTGGCAAGTTCAAAAGGTTGCAGAACCTTGCACAACGTTGAAATCATTCTCCACTGCGCTTGAGACAGGTACATTCCACCTCCTATATCGTGCTCAATTGTATAGGCTTGAATGGCCTTTTGCTGCTCCTCCAACCTCTGAAGCATATAGAGGGTTGAATTCCACCTCGTTACCACTTCTTGCTTCAGATGATGGCAGGGCAGGTTCAGGCGTTTTTGGTGGTGCTCCAGTTTTCTGTACGTGGTGCCTGTACGCCGAAAGTGTCCCGCAATTCTTCTGGCCACCGACAGCATCTCTTGCACGCCCCTCTCGTTTTTAAAAAAATTCTGCACCACCAAATTCAAGGTATGTGCAAAACATGGGACGTGCTGGAATTTGCCCATATTTAATGCACACACAATATTGCTGGCGTTGTCCGATGCCACAAATCCACAGGAGAGTCCAATTGGGGTAAGCCATTCCGCGATGATCTTCCTCAGTTGCCGTAAGAGGTTTTCAGCTGTGTGCATATTCTGGAAACCGGTGATACAAAGCGTAGCCTGCCTAGGAAAGAGTTGGCGTTTGCGAGATGCTGCTACTGGTGCCGCCGCTGCTGTTCTTGCGGCGGGAGTCCATACATTTACCCAGTGGGCTGTCACAGTCATATAGTCCTGACCCTGCCCTGCTCCACTTGTCCACATGTCCGTGGTTAAGTGGACATTGGGTACAACTGCATTTTTTAGGACACTGGTGAGTCTTTTTCTGACGTCCGTGTACATTCTCGGTATCGCCTGCCTAGAGAAGTGGAACCTAGATGGTATTTGGTAACGGGGGCACACTACCTCAACAAATTGTCTAGTTCCCTGTGAACTAACGGCAGATACCGGACGCACGTCTAACACCAACATAGTTGTCAAGGCCTCAGTTATCCGCTTTGCAACAGGATGACTGCTGTGATAGTCCTGACCCTGCCCTGCTCCACTTGTCCACATGTCCGTGGTTAAGTGGACATTGGGTACAACTGCATTTTTTAGGACACTGGTGACTCTTTTTCTGAGGTCTGTGTACATTTTCGGTATCGCCTGCCTAGAGAAATGGAACCTAGATGGTATTTGGTACCGGGGACACAGTACCTCAAACAAGTCTATAGATGGCTCTGCAGTAATGATGGATACCGGAACCACGTTTATCACCGCCCAGGATGCCAAGGCCTCAGTTATCCGCTTTGCAGAAGGATGACTGCTGTGATATTTCATCTTCCTCGCAAAGGACTGTTGGACAGTCAATTGCTTGGTGGAAGTAGTAAAAGTGGTCTTACGACTTCCCCTCTGGGATGACCATCGACTCCCAGCAGCAACAACAGCAGCGCCTGCAGCAGTAGGCGTTACACGCAAGGAGGCATCGGAGGAATCCCAGGCAGGAGAGGACTCGTCAGAATTGCCAGTGACATGGCCTGCAGGACTATTGGCATTCCTGGGGAAGGAGGAAATTGACACTGAGGGAGTTGGTGGGGTGGTTTGCGTGAGCTTGGTTACAAGAGGAAGGGATTTACTGGTCAGTGGACTGCTTCCGCTGTCGCCCAAAGTTTTTGAACTTGTCACTGACTTATTATGAATGCGCTGCAGGTGACGTATAAGGGAGGATGTTCCGAGGTGGTTAACGTCCTTACCCCTACTTATTACAGCTTGACAAAGGCAACACACGGCTTGACAAATGTTGTCCGCATTTCTGGTGAAATACTTCCACACCGAAGAGCTGATTTTTTTGGTATTTTCACCAGGCATGTCAACGGCCCTATTCCTCCCACGGACAACAGGTGTCTCCCCGGGTGCCTGACTTAAACAAACCACCTCACCATCAGAATCCTCCTTGTCAATTTCCTCCCCAGCGCCAGCAACACCCATATCCTCCTCATCCTGGTGTACTTCAACACTGACATCTTCAATCTGACTATCAGGAACTGGACTGCGGGTGCTCCTTCCAGCACTTGCAGGGGGCGTGCAAATGGTGGAAGGCGCATGCTCTTCACGTCCAGTGTTGGGAAGGTCAGGCATCGCAACCGACACAATTGGACTCTCCTTGTGGATTTGGGATTTCGAAGAACGCACAGTTCTTTGCGGTGCTTTTGCCAGCTTCAGTCTTTTCAGTTTTCTAGCGAGAGGCTGAGTGCTTCCATCCCCCGTGAAGCTGAACCACTAGCCATGAACATAGGCCAGGGCCTCAGCCGTTCCTTGCCACTCCGTGTGGTAAATGGCATATTGGCAAGTTTACGCTTCTCCTCCGACAATTTTATTTTAGATTTTGGAGTCCTTTTTTTACTGATATTTGGTGTTTTGGATTTTACATGCTCTGTACTATGACATTGGGCATCGGCCTTGGCAGACGACGTTGCTGGCATTTCATCGTCTCGGCCATGACTAGTGGCAGCAGCTACAGCACGAGGTGGAAGTGGATCTTGATCTTTCCCTAATTTTGGAACCTCAACATTTTTGTTCTCCATATTTTAATAGGCACAACTAAAAGACACAGAGGTAGCTACAGCTGTGGACTTCCGTACTGTGTCTGCTGCTAATATAGACTGGATGATAATGAGATGAAATCAATATATATATATAATATCACACTAGTACTGCAGCCAGACAGGTATATAATATATATTTATTATGTACTAATGACTGATGACGGACCTGCTGGACACTGTCAGCTCAGCAGCACCGCAGACTGCTACAGTAAGCTACTATAGTAGTATGTATCAAGAAGAAAGAAAAAAAAAAACCACGGGTAGGTGGTATACAATTATGGATGGACCAGCGACTGCCGACACAGAGGTAGCTACAGCCGTGGACTACCGTACTGTGTCTGCTGCTAATATAGACTGGATGATAATGAGATGAAATCAATATATATATATATATATAATATCACACTAGTACTGCAGCCGGACAGGTATATAATATATATTTATTATGTACTAATGACTGATGACGGACCTGCTGGACACTGTCAGCTCAGCAGCACCGCAGACTGCTACAGTAAGCTACTATAGTAGTATGTATCAAGAAGAAAGAAAAAAAAAAAACCACGGGTAGGTGGTATACAATTATGGATGGACCAGCGACTGCCGACACAGAGGTAGCTACAGCCATGGACTACCGTACTGTGTCTGCTGCTAATATAGACTGGATGATAATGAGATGAAATCAATATATATATATATAATATCACACTAGTACTGCAGCCGGACAGGTATATAATATATATTTATTATGTACTAATGACTGATGACGGACCTGCTGGACACTGTCAGCTCAGCAGCACCGCAGACTGCTACAGTAAGCTACTATAGTAGTATGTATCAAGAAGAAAGAAAAAAAAAAACCACGGGTAGGTGGTATACAATTATGGATGGACCAGCGACTGCCGACACAGAGGTAGCTACAGCCGTGGACTACTGTACTGTGTCTGCTGCTAATATAGACTGGATGATAATGAGATGAAATCAATATATATATATAGTAGTATAATAATATATATAATATATATATATAGTAGTATGTATCAAGAAGAAAGAAAAAAAAAACCACGGGTAGGTGCCTGGTATACAATATTATATATATATTATATACAATTATATATATATATTATATATATTAAACTGGTGGTGATTATTATAAACTGGTGGTCAGGTCACTGGTCACACTATCAGCAACTTGCAAGTAGTACTCCTAAGCAGACAATCACAATATATATTATACTGGTGGTCAGTGTGGTCACAATGGCAGTGTGGCACTCTGGCAGCAAAAGTGTGCACTGTACGTTATATGTACTCCTGAGTCCTGCTTTCAGACTCTAACTGCTCCCCACTGTCAGTGTCTCCCCCACAAGTCAGATATACATTATACAGTCACACTATCTATCTATCACTTCAGCAAGTAGTAGTACTCCTCCTAAAGTACTCCTCCTAATGCTCCCCAAAATTACTACTGTGTCTCTCTCTACTCTAGTCTCTCACTCTCTATAAACGGAGAGGACGCCAGCCACGTCCTCTCCCTATCAATCTCAATGCACGTGTGAAAATGGCGGCGACGCGCGGCTCCTTATATAGAATCCGAGTCTCGCGATAGAATCCGAGCCTCGCGAGAATCCTACAGCGGGATGATGACGTTCGGGCGCGCTCGGGTTAACCGAGCAAGGCGGGAAGATCCGAGTCGCTCGGCCCCGTGTAAAAAAACATGAAGTTCGGGCGGGTTCGGTTTCCGAGGAACCGAACCCGCTCATCCCTATTATATAGGAGGAGTACAGTGCAGAGTTTTGCTGACCAGTGACCACCAGTATACGTTGTCTGCCTGAAAAACGCTCCATATCTGTGCTCAGTGTGCTGCATATATCTGTGCTCACACTGCTTTATTGTGGGGACTGGGGACCAGCAGTATTATATAGGAGGAGTACAGTGCAGAGTTTTGCTGACAAGTGACCACCAGTATTATACGTTCTCTGCCTGCAAAACGCTCCATATCTGTGCTCAGTGTGCTGCATATATCTGTGCTCACACTGCTTTATTGTGGGGACTGAGGACCAGCAGTATTATATAGGAGGAATACAGTGCAGAGTTTTGCTGACCAGTGACCACCAGTATTATACGTTCTCTGCCTGCAAAACGCTCCATATCTGTGCTCAGTGTGCAACATATATCTGTGCTCACACTGCTTTATTGTGGGGACTGGGGACCAGCAGTATTATATAGGAGGAGTACAGTGCAGAGTTTTGCTGACCAGTGACCACCAGTATTATACGTTCTCTGCCTGCAAAACGCTCCATATCTGTGCTCAGTGTGCAACATATATCTATGCTCACACTGCTTTATTGTGGGGACTGGGGACCAGCAGTATTATATAGGAGGAGTACAGTGCAGAGTTTTGCTGACCGGTGACCACCAGTATTATACATTCTCTGCCTGAAAAACGCTCCATATCTGTGCTGCATTGTAGTATATAGTAGGAGTACAGTGCATCATTTTGCTGACCACCAGTATATAATATATAGGAGTACGGTACAGAAGGCCACTGCTCTACCTACCTCTGTGTCGTCAAGTATACTATCCATCCATACCTGTGGTGCATTTCAGTTTTGCACAGTTTGCTGACCACCAGTATATAATATATAGCTCCGGACTGCCGGGAGACTCGGACAGAAAGGTGCCCGGTCATTGTTACAGCAGCTGGAGTGGTCACTGGCGTGATCGGGTGGGCTTGTAAAAGCACTAGCAGGGTATATTAGGCGGCCAGTACCGGAGCCGAGGAGAAGCTGCGCCAAAACTGGAAGTCTGAGTAATGCTACATTTAAATGTATATGTAAATTGTTTGCCTTGTTTAAGAAAATATGTATAAAGAATAGTGATGAGCGGGTTCGGTTCCTCGGAATCCGAACCCCCCCAACTTCACCCTTTTTACACGGGTCCGAGGCAGACTCGGATCTTCCCGTCTTGCTCGGGTTAACGCACGAACGTCATCATCCCGCTGTCGGATTCTCGCGAGATTCGGATTCTATATAAGGAGCCGCGCATCGCCGCCATTTTTCACTCGTGCATTGGAAATGATAGTGAGAGGACGTGGCTGGCGTCCTCTCACTTTGTTTCAGGGGGCTGCAGTGCAAATATTTTTATTCTGGGGACCAGCAATATTATAGGAGGAGTACAGTGCAGAGTTTTGCTGACCAGTGACCACCAGTATTATACGTTGTCTGCCTGAAAAACGCTCCATATCTGTGCTCAGTGTGCTGCATATATCTGTGCTCACACTGCTTTATTGTGGGGACTGGGGACCAGCAGTATTATATAGGAGGAGTACAGTGCAGAGTTTTGCTGACCAGTGACAACCAGTATACGTTGTCTGCCTGAAAAACGCTCCATATCTGTGCTCAGTGTGCTGCATATATCTGTGCTCACACTGCTTTATTGTGGGGACTGGGGACCAGCAGTATTATATAGGAGGAGTACAGTGCAGAGTTTTGCTGACCAGTGACCACCAGTATTATACTGTACGTTCTCTGCCTGCAAAACGCTCCATATCTGTGCTCAGTGTGCTGCATATATCTGTGCTCACACTGCTTTATTGTGGGGACTGGGGACCAGCAGTATTATATAGGAGGAATACAGTGCAGAGTTTTGCTGACCAGTGACCACCAGTATTATACGTTGTCTGCCTGAAAAACGCTCCATATCTGTGCTCAGTGTGCTGCATATATCTGTGCTCACACTGCTTTATTGTGGGGACTGGGGACCAGCAGTATTATATAGGAGGAGTACAGTGCAGAATTTTGCTGACCAGTGACAACCAGTATACGTTGTCTGCCTGAAAAATGCTCCATATCTGTGCTCAGTGTGCTGCATATATCTGTGCTCACACTGCTTTATTGTGGGGACTGGGGACCAGCAGTATTATATAGGAGGAGTACAGTGCAGAGTTTTGCTGACCAGTGACCACCAGTATTATACTGTACGTTCTCTGCCTGCAAAACGCTCCATATCTGTGCTCAGTGTGCTGCATATATCTGTGCTCACACTGCTTTATTGTGGGGACTGGGGACCAGCAGTATTATATAGGAGGAATACAGTGCAGAGTTTTGCTGACCAGTGACCACCAGTATTATATGTTCTCTGGCTGCAAAACGCTCCATATCTGTGCTCAGTGTGCAACATATATCTGTGCTCACACTGCTTTATTGTGGGGACTGGGGACTAGGGATGAGCGGGTTCGGTTCCTCGGAAACCGAACCCGCCCGAACTTCATGTTTTTTTACACGGGGCCGAGCGACTCGGATCTTCCCGCCTTGCTCGGTTAACCCGAGCGCGCCCGAACGTCATCATCCCGCTGTAGGATTCTCGCGAGGCTCGGATTCTATCGCGAGACTCGGATTCTATATAAGGAGCCGCGCGTCGCCGCCATTTTCACACGTGCATTGAGATTGATAGGGAGAGGACGTGGCTTATAGAGAGTGAGAGACTAGAGTAGAGAGAGACACAGTAGTAATTTTGGGGAGCATTAGGAGGAGTACTTTAGGAGGAGTACTACTACTTGCTGAAGTGATAGATAGATAGATAGATAGTGTGACTGTATAATGTATATCTGACTTGTGGGGGAGACACTGACAGTGGGGAGCAGTTAGAGTCTGAGAGCAGGACTCAGGAGTACATATAACGTACAGTGCACACTTTTGCTGCCAGAGTGCCACACTGCCATTGTGACCACACTGACCACCAGTATAATATATATTGTGATTGTCTGCTTAGGAGTACTACTTGCAAGTTGCTGATAGTGTGACCAGTGACCTGACCACCAGTTTATAATAATCACCACCAGTTTAATATATATAATATATATATATAATTGTATATAATATATATATAATATTGTATACCAGGCACCTACCCGTGGTTTTTTTTTTTTCTTTCTTCTTGATACATACTACTATATATATATATTATATATATTATTATACTACTATATATATATATTGATTTCATCTCATTATCATCCAGTCTATATTAGCAGCAG
This sequence comes from Pseudophryne corroboree, assembly GCF_028390025.1. Lineage (NCBI taxonomy): Eukaryota > Metazoa > Chordata > Amphibia > Anura > Myobatrachidae > Pseudophryne > Pseudophryne corroboree. Next base: position 288,453,325 of record NC_086447.1, on the reverse strand, counting down.
ACACAGTACAGTAGTCCACGGCTGTAGCTACCTCTGTGTCGGCAGTCGCTGGTCCATCCATAATTGTATACCACCTACCCGTGGTTTTTTTTTTTTCTTTCTTCTTGATACATACTACTATAGTAGCTTACTGTAGCAGTCTGCGGTGCTGCTGAGCTGACAGTGTCCAGCAGGTCCGTCATCAGTCATTAGTACATAATAAATATATATTATATACCTGTCCGGCTGCAGTACTAGTGTGATATTATATATATATATATTGATTTCATCTCATTATCATCCAGTCTATATTAGCAGCAGACACAGTACGGTAGTCCACGGCTGTAGCTACCTCTGTGTCGGCAGTCGCTGGTCCATCCATAATTGTATACCACCTACCCGTGTTTTTTTTTTTTTCTTTCTTCTTGATACATACTACTATAGTAGCTTACTGTAGCAGTCTGCGGTGCTGCTGAGCTGACAGTGTCCAGGAGGTCCGTCATCAGTCATTAGTACATAATAAATATATATTATATACCTGTCCGGCTGCAGTACTAGTGTGATATTATATATATATATATATATATTGATTTCATCTCATTATCATCCAGTCTATATTAGCAGCAGACACAGTACGGTAGTCCACGGCTGTAGCTACCTCTGTGTCGGCAGTCGCTGGTCCATCCATAATTGTATACCACCTACCCGTGTTTTTTTTTTCTTTCTTCTTGATACATACTACTATAGTAGCTTACTGTAGCAGTCTGCGGTGCTGCTGAGCTGACAGTGTCCAGCAGGTCCGTCATCAGTCATTAGTACATAATAAATATATATTATATACCTGTCCGGCTGCAGTACTAGTGTGATATTATATATATATATATTGATTTCATCTCATTATCATCCAGTCTATATTAGCAGCAGACACAGTACGGTAGTCCACGGCTGTAGCTACCTCTGTGTCGGCAGTCGCTGGTCCATCCATAATTGTATACCACCTACCCGTGGTTTTTTTTTTTCTTTCTTCTTGATACATACTACTATAGTAGCTTACTGTAGCAGTCTGCGGTGCTGCTGAGCTGACAGTGTCCAGCAGGTCCGTCATCAGTCATTAGTACATAATAAATATATATTATATACCTGTCCGGCTGCAGTACTAGTGTGATATTATATATATATATATATATATATATATATATTTCATCTCATTATCATCCAGTCTATATTAGCAGCAGACACAGTACGGTAGTCCACGGCTGTAGCTACCTCTGTGTCGGCAGTCGCTGGTCCATCCATAATTGTATACCACCTACCCGTGTTTTTTTTTTTTTTCTTTCTTCTTGATACATACTACTATAGTAGCTTACTGTAGCAGTCTGCGGTGCTGCTGAGCTGACAGTGTCCAGCAGGTCCGTCATCAGTCATTAGTACATAATAAATATATATTATATACCTGTCCGGCTGCAGTACTAGTGTGATATTATATATATATATTGATTTCATCTCATTATCATCCAGTCTATATTAGCAGCAGACACAGTACGGAAGTCCACGGCTGTAGCTACCTCTGTGTCTTTTAGTTGTGCCTATTAAAATATGGAGAACAAAAATGTTGAGGTTCCAAAATTAGGGAAAGATCAAGATCCCTTTCCACCTCGTGCTGAAGCTGCTGCCACTAGTCATGGCCGAGACGATGAAATGCCAGCAACGTCGTCTGCCAAGGCCGATGCCCAATGTCATAGAACAGAGCATGTAAAATCCAAAACACCAAATATCAGTAAAAAAAGGACTCCAAAATCTACAATAAAATTGTCGGAGGAGAAGCGTAAACTTGCCAATATGCCATTTACCACACGGAGTGGCAAGGAACGGCTGAGGCCCTGGCCTATGTTCATGGCTAGTGGTTCAGCTTCACATGAGGATGGAAGCACTCAGCCTCTCGCTAGAAAACTGAAAAGACTGAAGCTGGCAAAAGCACCGCAAAGAACTGTGCATTCTTCGAAATCCCAAATCCACAAGGAGAGTCCAATTGTGTCGGTTGCGATGCCTGACCTTCCCAACACTGGACGTGAAGAGCATGCGCCTTCCACCATTTGCACGCCCCCTGCAAGTGCTGGAAGGAGCACCCGCAGTCCAGTACCTGATAGTCAGATTGAAGATGTCAGTGTTGAAGTACACCAGGATGAGGAGGATATGGGTGTTGCTGGCGCTGGGGAGGAAATTGACAAGGAGGATTCTGATGGTGAGGTGGTTTGTTTAAGTCAGGCACCCGGGGAGACACCTGTTGTCCGTGGGAGGAATAGGGCCGTTGACATGCCTGGTGAAAATACCAAAAAAATCAGCTCTTCGGTGTGGAAGTATTTCACCAGAAATGCGGACAACATTTGTCAAGCCGTGTGTTGCCTTTGTCAAGCTGTAATAAGTAGGGGTAAGGACGTTAACCACCTCGGAACATCCTCCCTTATACGTCACCTGCAGCGCATTCATAATAAGTCAGTGACAAGTTCAAAAACTTTGGGCGACAGCGGAAGCAGTCCACTGACCAGTAAATCCCTTCCTCTTGTAACCAAGCTCACGCAAACCACCCCACCAACTCCCTCAGTGTCAATTTCCTCCTTCCCCAGGAATGCCAATAGTCCTGCAGGCCATGTCACTGGCAATTCTGTCGAGTCCTCTCCTGCCTGGGATTCCTCCGATGCATCCTTGCGTGTAACGCCTACTGCTGCTGGCGCTGCTGTTGTTGCTGCTGGGAGTCGATGGTCATCCCAGAGGGGAAGTCGTAAGCCCACTTTTACTACTTCCACCAAGCAATTGACTGTCCAACAGTCCTTTGCGAGGAAGATGAAATATCACAGCAGTCATCCTGTTGCAAAGCGGATAACTGAGGCCTTGACAACTATGTTGGTGTTAGACGTGCGTCCGGTATCTGCCGTTAGTTCACAGGGAACTAGACAATTTGTTGAGGTAGTGTGCCCCCGTTACCAAATACCATCTAGGTTCCACTTCTCTAGGCAGGCGATACCGAGAATGTACACGGACGTCAGAAAAAGACTCACCAGTGTCCTAAAAAATGCAGTTGTACCCAATGTCCACTTAACCACGGACATGTGGACAAGTGGAGCAGGGTAGGGTCAGGACTATATTACTGTGACAGCCCACTGGGTAGATGTATGGACTCCCGCCGCAAGAACAGCAGCGGCGGCACCAGTAGCAGCATCTCGCAAACGCCAACTCTTTCCTAGGCAGGCTACGCTTTGTATCACCGGTTTCCAGAATACGCACACAGCTGAAAACCTCTTACGGCAACTGAGGAAGATCATCGCGGAATGGCTTACCCCAATTGGACTCTCCTGTGGATTTGTGGCATCGGACAACGCCAGCAATATTGTGTGTGCATTAAATATGGGCAAATTCCAGCACGTCCCATGTTTTGCACATACCTTGAATTTGGTGGTGCAGAATTTTTTAAAAAATGAGAGGGGCGTGCAAGAGATGCTGTCAGTGGCCAGAAGAATTGCGGGACACTTTCGGCGTACAGGCACCACGTACAGAAAACTGGAGCACCACCAAAAACGCCTGAACCTGCCCTGCCATCATCTGAAGCAAGAAGTGGTAACGAGGTGGAATTCAACCCTCTATATGCTTCAGAGGTTGGAGGAGCAGCAAAAGGCCATTCAAGCCTATACAATTGAGCACGATATAGGAGGTGGAATGTACCTGTCTCAAGCGCAGTGGAGAATGATTTCAACGTTGTGCAAGGTTCTGCAACCTTTTGAACTTGCCACACGTGAAGTCAGTTCAGACACTGCCAGCCTGAGTCAGGTCATTCCCCTCATCAGGCTTTTGCAGAAGAAGCTGGAGGCATTGAAGGAGGAGCTAAAAGGGAGCAATTCCGCTAGGCATGTGGGACTTGTGGATGCAGCCCTTAATTCGCTTAACAAGGATTCACGGTTGGTCAATCTGTTGAAATCAGAGCACTACATTTTGGCCACCGTGCTCGATCCTAGATTTAAAACCTACCTTGGATCTCTCTTTCCGGCAGACACAAGTCTGCTGGGGTTCAAAGACCTGCTGGTGACAAAATTGTCAAGTCAAGCGGAACGCGACCTGTCAACATCTCCTCCTTCACATTCTCCCGCAACTGGGGGTGCGAGGAAAAGGCTCAGAATTCCGAGCCCACCCGCTGGCGGTGATGCAGGGCAGTCTGGAGCGACTGCTGATGCTGACATCTGGTCCGGACTGAAGGACCTGACAACGATTACGGACATGTCGTCTACTGTCACTGCATATGATTCTGTCACCATTGAAAGAATGGTGGAGGATTATATGAGTGACCGCATCCAAGTAGGCACGTCAGACAGTCCGTACTTATACTGGCAGGAAAAAGAGGCAATTTGGAGGCCCTTGCACAAACTGGCTTTATTCTACCTAAGTTGCCCTCCCACAAGTGTGTACTCCGAAAGAGTGTTTAGTGCCGCCGCTCACCTTGTCAGCAATCTGCGTACGAGGTTACTTCCAGAAAATGTGGAGAAGATGATGTTCATTAAAATGAATTATAATCAATTCCTCCGTGGAGACATTGACCAGCAGCAATTGCCTCCACAAAGTACACAGGGAGCTGAGATGGTGGATTCCAGTGGGGACGAATTGATAATCTGTGAGGAGCGGGATGTACACGGTGATATATCGGAGGATGATGATGAGGTGGACATCTTGCCTCTGTAGAGCCAGTTTGTGCAAGGAGAGATTAATTGCTTCTTTTTCGGTGGGGGTCCAAACCAACCCGTCATTTCAGTCACAGTCGTGTGGCAGACCCTGTCACTAAAATGATGGGTTGGTTAAAGTGTGCATGTCCTGTTTATACAACATAAGGGTGGGTGGGAGGGCCCAAGGACAATTCCATCTTGCACCTCTTTTTTCTTTCATTTTTATTTGCGTCATGTGCTGTTTGGGGAGTGTTTTTTGGAAGGGCCATCCTGCGTGACACTGCAGTGCCACTCCTAGTTGGGCCCGGTGTTTGTGTCGGCCACTAGGGTCGCTTATCTTACTCACACAGCTACCTCATTGCGCCTCTTTTTTTCTTCTTTGCGTCATGTGCTGTTTGGGGAGTGTTTTTTGGAAGGGCCATCCTGCGTGACACTGCAGTGCCACTCCTAGATGGGCCAGGTGTTTGTGTCGGCCACTAGGGTCGCTTATCTTACTCACACAGCTACCTCATTGCGCCTCTTTTTTTCTTTGCGTCATGTGCTGTTTGGGGAGTGTTTTTTGGAAGGGCCATCCTGCGTGACACTGCAGTGCCACTCCTAGATGGGCCCGGTGTTTGTGTCGGCCACTAGGGTCGCTTATCTTACTCACACAGCTACCTCATTGCGCCTCTTTTTTTCTTTGCGTCATGTGCTGTTTGGGGAGTGTTTTTTGGAAGGGCCATCCTGCGTGACACTGCAGTGCCACTCCTAGATGGGCCCGGTGTTTGTGTCGGCCACTAGGGTCGCTTAGCTTAGTCATCCAGCGACCTCGGTGCAAATTTTAGGACTAAAAATAATATTGTGAGGTGTGAGGTATTCAGAATAGACTGAAAATGAGTGGAAATTATGGATTTTGAGGTTAATAATACTTTGGGATAAAAATGACCCCCAAATTCTATGATTTAAGCTGTTTTTTAGTGTTTTTTGAAAAAAACACCCGAATCCAAAACACACCCGAATCCGACAAAAAAAATTCGGTGAGGTTTTGCCAAAACGCGGTCGAACCCAAAACACGGCCGCGGAACCGAACCCAAAACCAAAACACAAAACCCGAAAAATTTCAAGTGCACATCCCTACTGGGGACCAGCAGTATTATAGAGGAGGAGTACAGTGCAGAGTTTTGCTGACCAGTGACCACCAGTATTATACGTTCTCTGCCTGAAAAACGCTCCATGTCTGTGCTCAGTGTGCTGCATATATCTGTGCTCACACTGCTTTATTGTGGGGACTGGGGACCAGCAGTATTATATAGGAGGAGTACAGTGCAGAGTTTTGCTGACCAGTGACCACCAGTATTATACATTCTCTGCCTGAAAAACGCTCCATATCTGTGCTGCATTGTAGTATATAGTAGGAGTACAGTGCATAATTTTGCTGACCACCAGTATATAATATATAGGAGTACGGTACAGAAGGCCACTGCTCTACCTACCTCTGTGTCGTCAAGTATACTATCCATCCATACCTGTGGTGCATTTCAGTTTTGCACAGTTTGCTGACCACCAGTATATAATATATAGCAGTACGGTACAGTAGGCCACTGCTCTACCTACCTCTGTATCGTCAAGTATACTATCCATCCATACCTGTGGTGCATTTCAGTTTTGCACAGTTTGCTGACCACCAGTATATAATATATAGCAGTACGGTACAGTAGGCCACTGCTCTACCTACCTCTGTGTCGTCAAGTATACTATCCATCCATACCTGTGGTGCATTTCAGTTTTGCACAGTTTGCTGACCACCAGTATATAATATATAGCAGTACGATACAGTAGGCCACTGCTCTACCTACCTCTGTGTCATCAAGTATACTATCCATCCATACCTGTGGTGCATTTCAGTTTTGCACAGTTTGCTGACCACCAGTATATAATATATAGCTCCGGACTGCCGGGAGACTTGGACAGAAAGGTGCCCGGTCATTGTTACAGCAGCTGGAGTGGTCACTGGCGTTATCGGGTGGGCATGTAAAAGCACTAACAGGGTATATTAGGCGGCCGGCACCGGAGCCGAGGAGAAGCTGCGCCAAAACTGGAAGTCTGAGTAATGCTACATTTAAATGTATATGTAAATTGTTTGCCTTGTTTAAGAAAATATGTATAAAGAATAGTGATGAGTGGGTTCGGTTCCTCGGAATCCGAACCCCCACAACTTCACCCTTTTTACACGGGTCCGAGGCAGACTCGGATCTTCCCGCCTTGCTCGGGTTAACGCCCCGAACGTCATCATCCCGCTGTCGGATTCTCGCGAGATTCGGATTCTATATAAGGAGCCGCGCATCGCCGCCATTTTTCACTCGTGCATTGGAAAAGATAGTGAGAGGACGTGGCTGGTGTCCTCTCACTTTGTTTCAGGGGGCTGCAGTGCAAATATTTTTATTCTGGGGACCAGCAGTATTATAGGAGGAGTACAGTGCAGAATTTTGCTGACCAGTGACCACCAGTATTATACGTTGTCTGCCTGAAAAACGCTCCATATCTGTGCTCAGTGTGCTGCATATATCTGTGCTCACACTGCTTTATTGTGGGGACTGGGGACCAGCAGTATTATATAGGAGGAGTACAGTGCAGAGTTTTGTTGACCAGTGACAACCAGTATACGTTGTCTGCCTGAAAAACGCTCCATATCTGTGCTCAGTGTGCTGCATATATCTGTGCTCACACTGCTTTATTGTGGGGACTGGGGACCAGCAGTATTATATAGGAGGAGTACAGTGCAGAGTTTTGCTGACCAGTGACCACCAGTATACGTTGTCTGCCTGAAAAACGCTCCATATCTGTGCTCAGTGTGCTGCATATATCTGTGCTCACACTGCTTTATTGTGGGGACTGGGGACCAGCAGTATTATATAGGAGGAGTACAGTGCAGAGTTTTGCTGACCAGTGACCACCAGTATTATACTGTACGTTCTCTGCCTGCAAAACGCTCCATATCTGTGCTCAGTGTGCTGCATATATCTGTGCTCACACTGCTTTATTGTGGGGACTTGGGACCAGCAGTATTATATAGGAGGAATACAGTGCAGAGTTTTGCTGACCAGTGACCACCAGTATTATATGTTCTCTGCCTGCAAAATGCTCCATATCTGTGCTCAGTGTGCAACATATATCTGTGCTCACACTGCTTTATTGTGGGGACTGGGGACCAGCAGTATTATAGAGGAGGAGTACAGTGCAGAGTTTTGCTGACCAGTGACCACCAGTATTATACGTTCTCTGCCTGAAAAACGCTCCATGTCTGTGCTCAGTGTGCTGCATATATCTGTGCTCACACTGCTTTATTGTGGGGACTGGGGACCAGCAGTATTATATAGGAGGAGTACAGTGCAGAGTTTTGCTGACCAGTGACCACCAGTATTATACATTCTCTGCCTGAAAAACGCTCCATATCTGTGCTGCATTGTAGTATATAGTAGGAGTACAGTGCATAATTTTGCTGACCACCATACCTGTGGTGCATTTCAGTTTTGCACAGTTTGCTGACCACCAGTATATAATATATAGCAGTACGGTACAGTAGGCCACTGCTCTACCTACCTCTGTGTCGTCAAGTATACTATCCATCCATACCTGTGGTGCATTTCAGTTTTGCACAGTTTGCTGACCACCAGTATATAATATATAGCAGTACGGTACAGTAGGCCACTGCTCTACCTACCTCTGTGTCGTCAAGTATACTATCCATCCATACCTGTGGTGCATTTCAGTTTTGCACAGTTTGCTGACCACCAGTATATAATATATAGCAGTACGGTACAGTAGGCCACTGCTCTACCTACCTCTGTGTCGTCAAGTATACTATCCATCCATATCTGTGGTGCATTTCAGTTGTGCGCAGTATATATAGTAGTAGGCCATTGCTATTGATACTGGCATATAATTCCACACATTTAAAAATGGAGAACAAAAATGTGAAAGGTAAAATAGGGAAAGATTAAGATCCACTTCCACCTCGTGCTGAAGCTGCTGCCACTAGTCATGGCCGAGACGATGAAATGCCATCAACGTCGTCTGCCAAGGCCGATGCCCAATGTCATAGTAGAGAGCATGTAAAATCCAAAACACAAAAGGTCAGTAAAATGACCCAAAAATCAAAATTAAAAGAGTCTGAGGAGAAGCGTAAACTTGCCAATATGCCATTTACGACACGGAGTGGCAAGGAACGGCTGAAGCCCTGGCCTATGTTCATGGCTAGTGGTTCAGCTTCACATGAGGATGGAAGCACTCATCCTCTCGCTAGAAAAATGAAAAGACTTAAGCTGGCAAAAGCACAGCAAAGAACTGTGCGTTCTTCTAAATCACAAATCCCCAAGGAGAGTCCAATTGTGTCGGGTGCGATGCCTGACCTTCCCAACACTGGACGGGAAGAGGTGGCGCCTTCCACCATTTGCATGCCCCCTGCAAGTGCTGGAAGGAGTTCCTGATAGTCAAATTGAAGATGTCACTGTTGAAGTACACCAGGATGAGGATATGGGTGTTGCTGGCGCTGAGGAGGAAATTGACAAGGAGGATTCTGATGGTGAGGTGGTATGTTTAAGTCAGGCACCCGGGGAGACACCTGTTGTCCGTGGGACGAATATGGCCATTGACATGCCTGGTCAAATTACAAAAAAAATCACCTCTTCGGTGTGGAATTATTTTAACACAAATGCGGACAACAGGTGTCAAGCCATGTGTTGCCTTTGTCAAGCTGTAATAAGTAGGGGTAAGGACGTTAACCACCTCGGAACATCCTCCCTAATACGTCACCTGCAGCGCATTCATCATAAGTCAGTGACAAGTTCAAAAACTTTGGATGACAGTGGAAGCAGTCCACTGACCACTAAATCCATTCCTCTTGTAACCAAGCTCCTGCAAACCACACCACCAACTACCTCAGTGTCAATTTCCTCCTTACACAGGAAAGCCAATAGTCCTGCAGGCCATGTCACTGTCAAGTCTGACGAGTCCTCTCCAGCCTGGGATTCCTCCGATGCATCCTTGAGTGTAAAGCCTCCTGCTGCTGGTGCTGCTGTTGTTGCTGCTGGGAGTCGATCGTCATCCCAGAGGGGATGTCGGAAGACCACTTGTACTACTTCCAGTAAGCAATTGACTGTCCAACAGTCCTTTGCGAGGAAGATGAAATATCACAGCAGTCATCCTGCTGCAAAGTGGATAACTCAGGCCTTGGCAGCCTGGGCGGTGAGAAACTTGTTTCCGTTATCCACCGTTAATTCACAGGCAACTACAGACTTGATTGAGGTACTGTGTCCCCGGTACCAAATACCATCTAGGTTCCATTTCTCTAGGCAGGAGATACCGAAAATGTACACAGACCTCAGAAAAAGAGTCACCAGTGTCCTAAAAAATGCAGTTGTACCCAATGTCCACTTAACCACGCACATGTGGACAAGTGGAGCAGGGCAGACTCTGGACTATATGACTGTGACAGCCCACTGGGTAGATGTATTGCCTCCTGCAGCAAGAACAGCAGCAGCAGCACCAGTAACAGCATCTCGCAAATGCCAACTCGTTCCTAGACAGGCTACACTTTGTATCACCGCTTTCCAGAAGAGGCACACAGCTGACAACCTCTTACGGAAACTGAGGAACACCATCGCAGAATGGCTTACCCCAAATGGACTCTCCTGGGGATTTGTGACATCGGACAATGCCAGCAATATTGTGCGTGCATTACATCTGGGCAAATTCCAGCACGTCCCATGTTTTGCACATACATTGAATTTGGTGGTGCAGAATTATTTAAAAAACGACAGGGGCGTGCAAGAGATGCTGTCGGTGGCCCGAAGAATTGCGGGCCACTTTTGCATTCAGCCACTGCGTGCCGAAGACTGGAGCACCAGCAAACATTCCTGAACCTGCCCTGCCATCATCTGAAGCAAGAGGTGGTAACGAGGTGGAATTCAACCCTCTATATGCTTCAGAGGATGGAGGAGCAGCAAAAGGCCATTCAAGCCTATACATCTGCCCACGATATAGGCAAAGGAGGGGGAATGCACCTGACTCAAGCGCAGTGGAGAATGATTTCAACGTTGTGCAAGGTTCTGCAACCCTTTGAACTTGCCAGACGTGAAGTCAGTTCAGATACTGCTAGCCTGAGTCAGGTCATTCCCCACATCAGGCTTTTGCAGAAGAAGCTTGAGACATTGAAGGAGGAGCTAAAACAGAGCGATTCCGCTAGGCATGTGGGACTTGTAAATGGAGCCCTTAATTCGCTTAACCAGGATTCACGGGTGGTCAATCTGTTGAAATCAGAGCACTACATTTTGGCCACCGTGCTCGATCCTAGATTTAAAACCTACGTTGTATCTCTCTTTCCGGCAGACACAAGTCTGCAGAGGTTCAAAGACCTGCTGGTGAGAAAATTGTCAAGTCAAGCGGAACGTGACCCGTCAACAGCTCCTCCTTCACATTCTCCCGCAACTGGGGGAGCGAGGAAAAGGCTAAGAATTCCGAGCCCACCCGCTGGCGGTGATGCAGGGCAGTCTGGAGCGAGTGCTGACATCTGGTCCGGACTGAAGGACCTGCCAACGATTACTGACATGTCATCTACTGTCACTGCATTTGATTCTGTCACCATTGAAAGAATGGTGGAGGATTATATGAGTGACCGCATCCAAGTAGGCACGTCAGACAGTCCGTACGTATACTGGCAGGAAAAAGAGGCAATTTGGAGGCCCTTGCAGAAACTGGCTTTATTTTACCTAAGTTGCCCACCCTCCAGTGTGTACTCCGAAAGAGTGTTTAGTGCAGCCACTCACCTTGTCAGCAATCGGCGTACGAAGTAACTTCCAGAAAATGTGGAGAAGATGATGTTCATCAAAATGAATTATTTTTAGTGATGTGCACCGGACATTTTTCGGGTTTTGTGTTTTGGTTTTGGATTCGGTTCCGCGGCCGTGTTTTGGATTCGGACGCGTTTTGGCAAAACATCCCTGAAAATTTTTTATCGGATTCGGGTGTGTTTTGGATTCGGGTGTTTTTTTTTTTACAAAAAACCCTCAAAAACAGCTTAAATGATAGAATTTGGGGGTCATTTTGATCCCATAGTATTATTAACCTCAATAACCATAATTTCCACTCATTTTCAGTCTATTCTGAACACCTCACACCTCACAATATTATTTTTAGTCCTAAAATTTGAACCAAGGTCGCTGGATGGCTCAGCTAAGCGACCCAAGTGGCCGACACAAACACCTGGCCCATCTAGGAGTGGCACTGCAGTGTCAGGCAGGATGGCACTTCAAAAAAATAGTCCCCAAACAGCACATGATGCAAAGAAAAAAAGAGGCGCACCAAGGTCGCTGTGTGACTAAGCTAAGCGACACAAGTGGCCGACACAAACACCTGGCCCATCTAGGAGTGGCACTGCAGTGTCAGGCAGGATGGCACTTCAAAAAAATAGTCCCCAAACAGCACATGATGCAAAGAAAAAAAGAGGCGAACCAAGGTCGCTGTGTGACTAAGCTAAGCGACACAAGTGGCCGACACAAACACCTGGCCCATCTAGGAGTGGCACTGCAGTGTCAGGCAGGATGGCACTTCAAAAAAATTGTCCCCAAACAGCACATGATGCAAAGAAAAATGAAAGAAAAAAGAGGTGCAAGATGGAATTGTCCTTGGGCCCTCCCACCCACCCTTATGTTGTATAAACAGGACATGCACACTTTAACGAACCCATCATTTCAGCGACAGGGTCTGCCACACGACTGTGACTGAAATGACTGGTTGGTTTGGGCCCCCACCAAAAAAAGAAGCAATCAATCTCTCCTTGCACAAACTGGCTCTACAGAGGCAAGATGTCCACCTCATCATCATCCTCCGATTCCTCACCCCTTTCACTGTGTACATCCCCCTCCTCACAGATTATTAATTCGTCCCCACTGGAATCCACCATCTCAGGTCCCTGTGTACTTTCTGGAGGCAATTTCTGCTGGTGAATGTCTCCACGGAGGAATTGATTATAATTCATTTTGATGAACATCATCTTCTCCACATTTTCTGGAAGTAACCTCGTACGCCGATTGCTGACAAGGTGAGCGGCTGCACTAAACACTCTTTCGGAGTACACACTGGAGGGAGGGAAACTTAGGTAGAATAAAGCCAGTTTGTGCAAGGGCCTCCACATTGCCTCTTTTTCCTGCCAGTATACGTACGGACTGTCTGACGTGCCTACTTGGATGCGGTCACTCATATAATCCTCCACCATTCTTTCAATGGTGAGAGAATCATATGCAGTGACAGTAGACGACATGTCAGTAATCGTTGGCAGGTCCTTCAGTCCAGACCAGATGTCAGCACTCGCTCCAGACTGCCCTGCATCACCGCCAGCGGGCGGGCTCGGAATTCTTAGCCTTTTCCTCGCACCCCCAGTTGCGGGAGAATGTGAAGGAGGAGATGTTGACGGGTCACGTTCCGCTTGACTTGACAATTTTCTCACTAGCAGGTCTTTGAACTTCTGCAGACCTGTGTCTGCCGGAAAGAAAGATACAACGTAGGTTTTAAATCTAGGATCGAGCACGGTGGCCAAAATGTAGTGCTCTGATTTCAACAGGTTGACCTCCCGTGAATCCTGGTTAAGCGAATTAAGGGCTCCATCCACAAGTCCCACATGCCTAGCGGAATCGCTCTGTTTTAGCTTCTCCTTCAATTTCTCCAGCTTCTTCTGCAAAAGCCTGATGAGGGGAATGACCTGACTCAGGCTGGCAGTGTCTGAACTGACTTCACGTGTGGCAAGTTCAAAGGGTTGCAGAACCTTGCACAACGTTGAAATCATTCTCCACTGCGCTTGAGTCAGGTGCATTCCCCCTCCTTTGCCTATATCGTGGGCAAATGTATAGGCTTGAATGGCCTTTTGCTGCTCCTCCATCCTCTGAAGCATATAGAGGGTTGAATTCCACCTCGTTACCACCTCTTGCTTCAGATGATGGCAGGGCAGGTTCAGGAATGTTTGGTGGTGCTCCAGTCTTCGGCACGCGGAGGCTGAATGGCTGAATGCCGAAAGTGGCCCGCATTTCTTCGGGCCACCGACAGCATCTCTTGCACGCCCCTGTCGTTTTTTAAATAATTCTGCACCACCAAATTCAATGTATGTGCAAAACATGGGACGTGCTGGAATTTGCCTAGATGTAATGCACGCACAATATTGGTGGCGTTGTCCGATGTCACAAATCCCCAGGAGAGTCCAATTGGGGTAAGCCATTCTGCGATGATGTTCCTCAGTTTCCGTAAGAGGTTGTCAGCTGTGTGCCTCTTCTGGAAAGCGGTGATACAAAGCGTAGCCTGCCTAGGAACGAGTTGGCGTTTGCGAGATGCTGCTACTGGTGCCGCCGCTGCTGTTCTTGCTGCGGTAGGCAATACATCTACCCAGTGGGCTGTCACAGTCATATAGTCCTGAGTCTGCCCTGCTCCACTTGTCCACATGTCCGTGGTTAAGTGGACATTGGGTACAACTGCATTTTTTAGGACACTGGTTACTCTTTTTCTGAGGTCTGTGTACATTTTCGGTATCGCCTGCCTAGAGAAATGGAACCTAGATGGTATTTGGTACCGGGGACACAGTACCTCAATCAAGTCTCTAGTTGTCTCTGAATTAACGGTGGATACCGGTACCACGTTTCACACCGCCCAGGCTGCCAAGGCCTGAGTTATCCGCTTTGCAGCAGGATGACTGCTGTGATATTTCATCTTCCTCGCAAAGGACTGTTGGACAGTCAATTGCTTACTGGAAGTAGTACAAGTGGTCTTCCGACTCTGGGATGACGATCGACTCCCAGCAGCAAGAACAGCAGCGCCAGCAGCAGTAGGCGTTACACTCAAGGATGCATAGGAGGAATCCCAGGCTGGAGAGGACTCGTCAGACTTGCCAGTGACATGGCCTGCAGGACTATTGGCTTTCCTGGGTAAGGAGGAAATTGACACTAAGGGAGTTGGTGGTGTGGTTTGCAGGAGCTTGGTTACAAGAGGAAGGGATTTAGTTGTCAGTGGACTCCTTCCGCTGTCACCCAAAGTTTTTGAACTTGTCACTGACTTCTGATGAATGCGGTCCAGGTGACATATAAGGGAGGATGTTCCTAGGTGGTTAACGTCCTTACCCCTACTTATTACAGCTTGACAAAGGCAACACACGGCTTGAAACCTGTTGAAATAATTCCACACCGAAGAGCTGATTTTTTTTGTATTTTTACCAGGCATGTCAATGGCCATATTCATCCCACGGACAACAGGTGTCTCCCCGGGTGCCTGACTTAAACAAACCACCTCACCATCAGAATCCTCCTTGTCAATTTCCTCCCCAGCACCAGCAACACCCATATCCTCATCCTGGTGTACTTCAACAGTGACATCTTCAATTTGACTATCAGGAACTGGACTGCGGGTGCTCCTGCCAGCACTTGCAGGGGGCGTGCAAATGGTGGAAGGCGCAAGCTCTTCCCGTCCAGTGTTGGGAAGGTCAGGCATCGCAACCGACACAATTGGACTCTCCTTGGGGATTTGTGATTTAGAAGAACGCACAGTTCTTTGCTGTGCTTTTGCCAGCTTAAGTCTTTTCATTTTTCTAGCGAGAGGATAAGTGCTTCCATCCTCATGTGAATCTGAACCACTAGCCATGAACATAGGCCAGGGCCTCAGCCGTTCTTTGCCACTCCGTGTCGTAAATGGCATATTGGCAAGTTTACGCTTCTCATCAGACGCTTTCAATTTTGATTTTTGGGTCATTTTACTGAACTTTTGTTTTTTGGATTTTACATGCTCTCTACTATGACATTGGGCATCGGCCTTGGCAGACGACGTTGATGGCATTTCATCGTCTCGGCCATGACTAGTGGCAGCAGCTTCAGCACGAGGTGGAAGTGGATCTTGATCTTTCCCTATTTTAACCTCCACATTTTTGTTCTCCATTTTTTAATGTGTGGAATTATATGCCAGTATCAATAGCAATGGCCTACTACTATATATACTGCACACAACTGAAATGCACCACTGGTATGGATGGATAGTATACTTGACGACACAGAGGTAGGTACAGCAGTGGCACCACTGGTATGGATGGATAGTATACTTGACGACACAGAGGTAGGTACAGCAGTGGCCTACTGTACCATACTGCTATATATTATATACTGCTGGTCAGCAAACTGTGCAAAACTGAAATGCACCACAGGTATGGATGGATAGTATTCTTGATGACACAGAGGTAGGTACAGCAGTGGCCTACTGTACCGTACTGCTATATATTATATACTGGTGGTCAGCAAACTGTGCAAAACTGAAATGCACCACAGGTATGGATGGATAGTATACTTGACGACACAGAGGTAGGTACAGCAGTGGCCTACTGTACCGTACTGCTATATATTATATACTGGTGGTCAGCAAACTGTGCAAAACTGAAATGCACCACAGGTATGGATGGATAGTTTACTTGACGACACAGAGGTAGGTACAGCAGTGGCCTACTGTACCGTACTACTATATATTATATACTGGTGGTCAGCAAACTGTGCAAAACTGAAATGCACCACAGGTATGGATGGATAGTAAACTTGACGACACAGAGGTAGGTACAGCAGTGGCCTACTGTACCGTACTACTATATATTATATACTGGTGGTCAGCAAACTGTGCAAAACTGAAATGCACCACAGGTATGGATGGATAGTATACTTGACGACACAGAGGTAGGTACAGCAGTGGCCTACTGTACCGTAATGCTATATATTATATACTGGTGGTCAGCAAACTGTGCAAAACTGAAATGCACCACAGGTATGGATGGATAGTATACTTGACGACACAGAGGTAGGTACAGCAGTGGCCTACTGTACCGTACTACTATATATTATATACTGGTGGTCAGTAAACTGTGCAAAACTGAAATGCACCACAGGTATGGATGGATAGTAAACTTGACGACACAGAGGTAGGTACAGTAGTGGACTACTGTACCGTACTGCTATATATTATATACTGGTGGTCAGCAAACTGTGCAAAACTGAAATGCACCACAGGTATGGATGGATAGTATACTTGACGACACAGAGGTAGGTACAGCAGTGGCCTACTATACCGTACTGCTATATATTATATACTGGTAGTCAGCAAACTGTGCAAAACTGAAATGCACCACAGGTATGGATGGATAGTATACTTGACGACACAGAGGTAGGTACAGCAGTGGCCTACTGTACCGTACTGCTTTATATTATATACTGGTGGTCAGCAAACTGTGCAAAACTGAAATGCACCACAGGTATGGATGGATAGTATACTTGACGACACAGAGGTAGGTACAGCAGTGGCCTACTGTACCGTACTACTATATATTATATACTGGTGGTCAGTAAACTGTGCAAAACTGAAATGCACCACAGGTATGGATGGATAGTATACTTGACGACACAGAGGTAGGTACAGCAGTGGCCTACTGTACCGTACTGCTATATATTATATACTGGTGGTCAGCAAACTGTGCAAAACTGAAATGCACCACAGGTATGGATGGTTAGTATACTTGACGACACAGAGGTAGGTACAGCAGTGGCCTACTGTACCTTAATGCTATATATTATATACTGGTGGTCAGCAAACTGTGCAAAACTGAAATGCACCACAGGTATGGATGGATGGTATACTTGACGACACAGAGGTAGGTACAGCAGTGGCCTACTGTACCGTAATGCTATATATTATATACTGGTGGTCAGCAAACTGTGCAAAACTGAAATGCACCACAGGTATGGATGGATAGTATACTTGACGACACAGAGGTAGGTACAGCAGTGGCCTTCTGTACCATACTCCTATATATTATATACTGGTGATCAGCAAAATTATGCACTGTACTCCTACTATATACTGTCTACAATGCAGCACAGATATGGAGTATTTTTCAGGCAGACAACGTATACTGGTGGTCACTGGTCAGCAAAACTCTGCACTGTACTCCTCCTCCTATATAATATTATACTGGTGGTACCCAGTCCCCACAATAAAGCAGCACACTGAGCACAGATATTAAGTGTTTTTCAGGCAGACAACGTATACTGGTGGTCACTGGTCAGCCAAACTCTGCACTGTACTCCTGGTATATATACAGCTGCTCCCCAGTCCCCACAATTAAGCAGTGTGAGCACAGATATATGCAGCACACTGAGCACAGATAAGGAGCGTTTTTTTCAGGCAGAGAACGGATAAAACTGGTGGTCACTGATCAGCAAAACTCTGCACTGTACTCCTATATTATACAGCTGCTCCCCAGTCCTCCCCACAATTAAGCAATAAAGCACAATCAATCAAGTTCAACAATAAACGGAGAGGACGCCAGCCACGTCCTCTCCCTAACATTTCTAATGCACGAGTGAAAATGGCGGCGACGCGCGGCTGCTTATATAGAATCCGAATCTCGTGAGAATCCGACAGCGGGATGATGACGTTCGGGCGCGCTCGGGTTAACCGAGCCATACGGGAGAATCCGAGTATGCCTCGGACCCGTGTAAAATGGGTGAAGTTCGGGTGGGTTCGGTTTCCAAGGAACCGAACCCGCTCATCACTAATTATAATCAATTCCTCCGTGGAGACATTTACCAGCAATTGCCTCCAGAAAGCACACAGGGACCTGAGATGGTGGATTCCAGTGGGGACGAATTAATAATCTGTGAGGAGGGGGATGTACACAGTGAAAGTGGTGAGGAATCGGACGATGAGGAGGAGGTGGACATCTTGCCTCTGTAGAGCCAGTTTGTGAAAGGAGAGATTGATTGCTTCTTTTTTGGTGGGAGCCCAAACCAACCAGTCATTTCAGTCACAGTTGTGTGGCAGACCCTGTCGCTGAAATGATGGGTTTGTTAAAGTGTGCATGTCCTGTTTATACAACATAAGGGTGGGTGGGAGGGCCCAAGGACAATTCCATCTTGCACCTCTTTTTTCTTTCATTTTTCTTTGCATCATGTGCTGTTTGGGGACTATTTTTTTGAAGTGCCATCCTGCCTGACACTGCAGTGCCACTCCTAGATGGGCCAGGTGTTTGTGTCGGCCACTTGTGTAGCTTAGCTTAGCCATCCAGCGACCTTGGTGCACCTCTTTTTTTCTTTGCATCATGTGCTGTTTGGGGACTATTTTTTTGAAGTGCCATCCTGCCTGACACTGCAGTGCCACTCCTAGATGGGCCAGGTGTTTGTGTCGGCCACTTGGGTCGCTTAGCTTAGTCATCCAGCGACCTCGGTGCAAATTTTAGGACTAAAAATAATATTGTGAGGTGTGAGGTGTTCAGAATAGACTGAACATGAGTGGAAATTATGGTTATTGAGGTTAATAATACTATGGGATCAAAATGACCCCCAAATTCTATGATTTAAGCTGTTTTTGAGGGGTTTTTGTAAAAAAACACCCGAATCCAAAACACACCCGAATCCGACAAAAAATTTTCAGGGAGGTTTTGCCAAAATGCGTCCGAATCCAAAACACGGCCGCGAAACCGAATCCAAAACCAAAACACAAAACCCGAAAAATGTCCGGTGCACATCACTAATAAAGAATTACTGTAAAACAGGTAATTTGTTTATGAGAAAACGGAACTATACTATTCTTGAGTATTTAAGGAGCATCTAGCAACAATGATGAAATACATTGCTCGAATTAAGCTACAATTATCCATCATAAACAGCAGAATAAATGATGAAGTGTCAGGATACAGAGTATGAGGGTTGCTCTTCTACCATGCTAACCAATGAGAGTAAACCAAAAGGCAACCTCAGTATGACATCCACATCCGGTATCCCTAGTGGCTATATGGGGGTCATTCCGAGTTGCTCGCTCGTTGCCGATTTTCGCTATGCTGCGATTTGTTGCTAACTGCGCATGCGCATGGTACGCAAAGCGCATGCGCTAAGTAATATAACACAAAACTTAGTAGATTTGCTGGTGTCCGAGTGACGATTTTCAGTCGCACTGGTGATCGGTGAATGATTGACAGGAAAGGGGTGTTTCTGGGTGGTAACTGAGCATTTTCCGGGAGTGTGCTGTCAGGGAAAAACGCGGGACTGTCTGGAGAAATGGGGGAGTGGTTGGCCGAACGCAGGGTGTGTTTGTGACGTCAAACCAGGAACTAAACGGACTGAGCTGATTGCAATCTGTGAGTAGTTCTGGAGCTACTCAGAAACTGCAAATAATTATTTAGTAGCAGTTTTGCTAATCTTTCGTTTGCAATTCTGCTATGCTAAGATACACTCCCAGAGGGCAGCGGCCTAGCGTGTGCAATGCTGCTAAAAGCAGCTAGCGAGCGAACAACTCGGAAGGACCACCATATATCACACCTATAAGCCTGAGTCAGACGGATCCCTGTCAGGTTACAAAAGAATACCATAAATAATATGGCGAAAGACTCTCCTATGTTGGGGCACCCGGGTGTGTAACTAAACGTTATCCATATTGTGTCGAACAGTAATACTTAACTTTTATTACAAAAATGACTAAAATTGGAGTTAGTAACTCCTACAATTTAAAAGGCGAAATATAGACAAACAATACATATGAACATATAACTAAATTTGTACTGGTTTCTGCAATAATTATGGGCCTCGGCCCCAAATCATGTGGTACTGAAATACTCTTTATAAATGGTTGTCTGTAAGATAATAAAGATAGGCAAGGCCTTATGGTGTATTTCTGGGCTCTGCTGCCCCGTATCTGCTATGCATCAAATACGGGGTGAGAGACCCTTACTCACACCAACCCATGTAGTTTTAGAATAGTATAGGGGTGTATATAGGGGTGCCTGTTTGTTAAATACTTTGGCTGATGACAGTATGCCAGCGCAGCCAATGTAAGTCCCTTTTGGCACTCCCCCACTCCTATATTGAAGGTGAGAGATAAAGATAGAGATATAGATATATGGAAAAAATATAAATTTAATTTCTAATTCATTGACTGTAATTTATCATCTCTGCCTCACCTAGTAAGATATTGCCTCATTTTTAGAATATGCAAGTATTGATAATAAGGTGAGCGTTTAATTCTTAATGGATAAATAGATAATGAATATTCTATTCAATAGGGTGGTGCAGTACAAATGTAGAGCACTTGTGGATAATTCTATTGAGCTTATATCCAGAGTGACAGTTTTTGCCGCATTGGTTAAGGTACTGGATATATATTATATACTGCGATGTGGCTGAAGCGGTAAAAGACCAGATGGATATAGAGGCAGACAATGCCTTAGGGTGTCATCCGGGGTTCTGCTTCCACACATGTGCTATGCATTATGGGGGTCATTCCGAGTTTTTTGCTCGCTAGCAGTTTTTAGCAGCCATGCAAACGCTATGCCGCCTCCCACTGGGAGTGTATTTTAGTTTAGCAGAAGTGCGAACGAAAGGATCGCAGAGCTAATACGAAAAAAAGCGTGCGATCACTTCAGACTGTTAAGTTCCTGTTTTGACGTCACAAACACGCCCTGTGTTCGCCCAGCCACGCCTGCATTTTTCCTGGCATGCCTGCGTTTTTCCGATCACTCCCTGAAATCGGTCAGTTGACACCCAGAAACGCCCACTTCCTGTCAATCACTCTGCGGCCAGCAGTGCGACTGAAAAGCTTCGCTAGACCTTGTGTGAAACTACATCGGCTGTTGTGAAAGTACGTCGCTCGTGCGCATTGCGCCGCATACGCATACGCAGAAGTGCTGCTTTTTTGCATCATCGCTGCGCAGCGAACAATTTCAGCTAGCGATCAACTCGGAATGACTCCCTATATGCGTGGTGAGAGACCCTAAAATTTACCAGCCTCTGGAAACATAGACAGTGCCAAGGTCTGTTGGTTTGCCAGATTGTTTCTGCTTTTGGCTGATGATATTAAATCAGTGCAGCCAATGAGAGAACAAATGGTGTGGTGTGAAAAAAATCAGATAGACAAATATTACTGTGTGCTCGAGCAAAAAATAAATAAAAAAGGGTGTGGCCAAATGTCACATGGGGCGTGGCCAATGAAAATGGGGGCGTGATAGCGGCAGATACACATATGACCCCAATAGCGCCTGATACACGTTGCCCCACAGTGCCATATATACATTGCCCCACAGTGCCAGATATACATTGCCCCACAGTGCCAGATATACATTGCCTCACAGTGCCAGATACACATTGCCTCACTGTGCCAGATACACAAATGCCCCCAGGGTGCCAGATATACATTGCCTCAGTGCCAAATACACATTGCCCCACAGTGCCAGATACACAAATGCCCCAGAGTGCCAGATACACATTGCCTCACAGTGCCAGATACATAAATGCCCCCACTGTGTCAGATATACATTGCTCCCCCCCAGTGCCAGATACAGAAATGCCCCCAGTGACAGCTATGCCCCCAGTGCCAGATACAGAAATGCCCCCAGTGCCAGATACACATGTCCCCCAGTGCCAGATACAGAAATGCCCCCACAGTGCCAGATATGCCCCCAGTGCCAGATACAGAAATACCCCCACAGTGCCAGATAAGCCTCAATGCCAAATACAGAGATGCCCCAGTGCCAGATACAGAAATGCCCCCACAGTGCCAGATATGCTCCCAGTGCCAGATATGCCCCCAGTGCCAGATACAGAGATGCCCCCAGTGCCAGATGCAGAAATGCACCCAGTGCCAGATACACATGTCCCCCCAGTGTCAGATATGCCCCCAGTGCCAGATACAGAAATGCCCCCACAGTGCCAGATATGCTCCCAGTGCCAGATATGCCCGCAGTGCCAGATACAGAGATGCCCCCAGTGCCAGATACAGAAATACCCCCACAGTGCCAGACATGCTCCCAGTGCCAGATATGCCCCCAATGCCAGATACAGAGATGCCCCCAGTGCCAGATATGCCCCCAATGCCAGATACAGAAATGCCCCCTGTGCCAGATACACATGTCCCCCCAGTGCCAGATATGTCCCCAGTGCCAGATACAGAAATGCCCCCACAGTGCCAGATATGCCCCCAGTGCCAGATACACATGTCCCGGCAGTGCCAGATATGCCCCCAGTGACAGATATGCTCCCAGTGCCAGATACAGAAATGCTCTTAGTGCCAAATACACATTGCCCCACAGTGCCAGATACACAAATGCCCCAGAGTGCCAGATACACATTGCCTCACAGTGCCAGATACACAAATGCCCCCACTGTGTCAGATATACATTGCTCCCCCCCAGTGCCAGATACAGAAATGCCCCCAGTGCCAGCTATGCCCCCAGTGCCAGATACAGAAATGCCCCAGTGCCAGATACACATGTCCCCCAGTGCAAAATATGCCCCCAGTGCCAGATACAGAAATGCCCCCACAGTGCCAGATATGCCCCCAGTGCCAGATACAGAAATACCCCCACAGTGCCAGATATGCCCCAATGCCAAATACAGAGATGCCCCAGTGCCAGATACAGAAATGCCCCCACAGTGCCAGATATGCTCCCAGTGCCAGATATGCCCCCGGTGCCCGATACAGAAATGCCCCCACAGTGCCAGATATGCCCCCAGTGACAGATATGCTCCCAGTGCCAGATACAGAAATGCTCTTAGTGCCAGATATGCCCCCCAGTGCAAAATACAGAAATGACCCCACACTGCCAGATATGCCCCCAGTGCCAGATACAGAGATGCCCCCAGTGCCAGATACACATGTCCCCGCAGTGACAGATATGCCCGCAGTGCCAGGTACACATGCACCCCCCCCCCACTCTTCCTCTTCTGCTTACCGCGCTGCTGCTGTCATGTTCCTGTGTGTGAGGGGAGGAGAGCGCAGGGTGCCGGTGTCTACATTCAATTAGGCGCCAATCCGTGAGCCAATCAAAGCTCATGGTCCGGCAGCCAATCAGGAGCCTTGGCTGCCGGTCCATGAGCTCTGATTGGCTCACGGGCCGGTGCTGAATTGAAGGTAGACACTGAGGGGCAGGAGAGGTGCACCCTGTGCTCTCATCCCCTCGTATCCAGTGCGCGGACGGAGGGAGCGGCGGCCCGGCAGCGGGTACGGCGTACCCATTGCTAAATTCTTAAGGGTACGCCGTACCCACCCGTACCCGCCCACTTGCGCCGCTGACTGTAAGTAACGTACTGTATGGTAATGAAAGCACATCCATTAATTGCACACACAGGCAGCAGGGGAAAGGAATGGGAAGGAACAGGGAGCAGAAGGACGCTGCTGATTCCTGGGTAAGGCAAGCCAGCACATATATTACATACAACATAACATGCATATGTTTATATGTGCTTACCAGCTCCCCCTGCAATGTGTGGTCGGAGCTGCAGGCCAGAGGCGGAAGCCACCACTGGTAAAGAGTTAATTTACTAAAAATAAAAAAAATTGCCCAAAAGCAAAACCAGGACAGGGCTCTTGAACTGGTCCTGGTTCCGGAAATATGGGGGAAAATGCATAGAGGTCGCACGTATATATACAACAACCTGAACCAGGCTCCTACTAGTAGGGAAGGAGAGTAATGTCACAGTCACACTTATTGGGGTCTCCCCAGATTCTAGGCCCGGCTGGTTGGGGTGAGTAATATTTTACCCCCTGGATGCCTACTGGACAGGAGGGTCGAACCCCCAAATGGATAAATCAGTATGGATCCCCCCCTCCCATGTAGCAGGATTCTACTGGATACGTGAACTGAATACACCACGGAAAAGGTAAATATATGTGAGTGTAAGTGTGTTTATTAAAGTTATACTTTGAACAGTGTGGGTCATGTCTTTATTTTAATATTTATTTTACAGGGGGACTATAGGTACCAGTGGGCCCTTAATGCCCCACATACTGGTACTTGTGCTTTTCCAAATCCCGACATATGGGGAAGGCTTGCTGGGACCTGTAGTTTCACTTGTAAAAGACAATATTAATATACCTTTAAATGAATGCTATCAACTCAGAACCCACTTCTCCAGGAATCCCTGGCCTGGGTTCACTAGTAGTGGGGGTTAATGATTTGGCCGGGGTGACCCCGTCAAGCGTGCACCCTAGCTGTGGCATTACCCTCCCCCACTATTAGGTGGCCAATGCTGGTTTTTGGAAATAGAGGGAACCGCTATGCATTTTTCCCCCTGTATTTCTTGAACCAGGACTGGCTCACAGAGCCAGGGGCTGGTTTTCTTTTTTTTGGTGGGCGACCTCATGTCAATTTTTATTTACAAATGAACTTTTACTACACAAGCAACACATAAGGCTGCACTGATCTCACTGATCCATGCAGGATTCACACCAAACACGCAGCTCTTACGTAGCTAAATTCACACCTCACAACACTCCGCAAATTAACTCAATACACCATCGAAACACAATATGCCAGCCAAATGAATTGTTAGTAAATGTGCATTTGCAGTGAAAAACGTTCCAGCGATAAGCAGAGATTAGGGATCGCAGACCTAGAGGATTCTAAGTAAATTTCCTGCCTAGTGTGGTAGTGAACGGACATTACCATCAGGACTCCATTTGTTTGCCAAGAATTACAGTTACTGTACAAGTGTCCTATCTATATTGTCTAAAATGTATCTAATTTTTTTTTACAGGTGCACTACAGGTACCAGTGAGACCTGTTTGCCGAAGAATGCTGGAACTTGAGGTTCTCCAAGTGCCGGCATGTCCTAGCAGCTTTTAAAATTGGACATAACAGTGCTATATTTTGCACACTTATGTATAATTTAAACCTTATAAAGATTCAGCAATCAAGAATACTTTGTGTCAATTAACTTGATATAAGATTGACGTGCACTACTAATCCGCGGACACAATGGACCTGATTCAGATGTGGTTGGAAAGTGCATCAGATATGGTAATGCAGCAGGAGGTGTCTGGTATAAGTAGTCACCTCCTGCATACATTTGTTATCCAGTGCTGCGTCTGAGGATGCAGCACTGGGTCACTTGCGACACCATCGGCCGGCTGAGTGACCCATGGAGTCCCACAAGTTGGGCACCGTAGCTCCTTCCAAGAGGCCAGGAAATCTCTGTCAGAAGATGGAGTCCCTAGCTTCTGCATTTCCATAAAATGGAGGCAACAGCTGCCATTGCTGTCCCCTCCCCCACCCCCGAACGTCTGCAGACTGTCAATCTCTTGATGTCTGCAGCTGTAGTGCATATAAAAATGCAGAATCCGCAGTGTATATGCGCAATATGCCCTGGCACATGCGCAAAGTACTGAACATCGGTACTTTGCGTCAGGACCTGAATTATGCCCAATGATTGCAGAGTGAATTTTGTTTTGTTTCTGTACTGATTAATATCTTACCAATGTGTAGTTGTATTTTTCCCTTCATCATTTGGTAAACTTTATTATTTAAGTTTGTTGCAACGTATCGCATCGACTGTGCTGATGTACTATATATGCAGTAACTGAAGGGTAATACTTGC